>NC_092111.1:30127517-30320017 GCF_045679555.1 Salvelinus alpinus | reverse complement strand
GTGCGTGTCCCCAGTATATTGGACCAATTTGATTCAGTCACCCCAAAGCAAACAGAGAGGCAGAGGAGGGACCTTTTCTGACAGTCTTTCTCTCAATTACAGACCAGAGAGTGATACTTCCTGATCCCTATAATGAAACTAAACCACACAACCAATCAAAGCTCCCCAGCCACTTGAGCAGTGTTTCCCTTGGGTAATACAATTCAACCGCTCTAAGTTCTATAGTTCTGCCATTCCACTATTCTCAATGAAACCATAGATATTATTATACTAGAATAGTAAAGGCTCTGATGGCACAATGTGATAGAACTGTGTTCCTTGTGCTGTATATGAAATCAATACACAGAAACATATGCAGGAGAACCACCAGTTCTTCTGTGTATAAAGTAATCAATGCTATCCATTCTTTTCAAATGCCACTTGTGTCTCAGCCCGGGTACTGTAAATACAATAGCACTGTATTAGATATTGGATGTATCGAATGACCAATCAATCAAGAGACAGTTGTAAAACAGTAATTATAAACTGGGTGGTTCCAGCCCTGAACGCTGATTGGCTGACAGCCATGGTATATCATACTGTATACCACGGGTATGACAAAACATTTATTTTTACTGCTCTAATTACGTTGGTAACCAGTTTATAATAGCAATAAGGCACTTCGGGGGGTTGTGGTATATGGTCAATATACCACGGCTAAGGGCTGTAACCAGGGACTCCGTGTTGCATCCTGCATAAGAACAGCCGTGGTATATTGGCCATATACCACACCCCTTCGTGCCTTATTGCTTAATTATATGATGTTACATTACAAACACAATATTGTGATTAAGTGTTTGTACAGTACTATGTTTTGGTGCTTTGAGCTAAATGTTTGAAAAGTTATTTATGAATAAAATGAATATCGTGTTGATTTCTTTAGGTATTGGACTTATTGGGAAACCAATCAATCATGAAACTCATTTACAGTACAATTACATCACTACGACATAACAAATGTGTGATGGAGTGTGCTTGGCAGATTTCATGTCTACATATTGTATTTTGAAAATCTAGTCCTTGCTAATTCAAGGGTTACAATATATATTCTTCAGTGATTAGGCACAAAACATCACACATGCTCTCTAAAGCATTTCATTCGCTTTTTAAGTTAATGACAAAAAACACAACACAGCATCACAGTGATTTCATTGGCTAGAGGACCGCTACGGGGTAACCAATTGACTCACCACGCTGACTTTAAAGGCGTAGAGGAGGTCAAAGGGCAGCGCGGCGACCAGGTCGATGATGAACCACGTGGTCATGTAGTGGATGCAGATCAACCGTGCGTTGAAGATCACCTGACCAGACTTACTCACGTACGTGGTACGGAAACTGAACACAATGTCTGGGAGGGAGAGAGGGGAAAGTGAGAAGGAGAAAGGGGAAGAGAGAGAGAGAAAGAGAGGAAGAGAGTGGGAGGGACAGGGAGAGATAGAGAGGAAGAGAGAGGGAGAGAGCGAGAGGGAGGGAGAGAGAGAGCGAGAGATAGAGAGAGAGATAGAGAGGAAGAGAGAGGGAGAGAGAGGAAGAGAGAGGGAGAGAGAGGAAGAGAGAGGGAGAGAGAGGGAGAGAGAGGGAGAGAGCAAGAGGGAGAGAGATAGAGATAGAGAGGAAGAGAGAGGGAGAGAGAGGAAGAGAGAGGGAGAGAGAGGTGGGTGTAAGGTTATAGATCCATGACTTACTGTCAGATTATGTAATAAGTACACCCACTACAAGTGTCATAGGTTACTGAGCTGCTGGACCATAAACTATACACCCTGTCCCTAACCCTAACCCTGACCCTAACACTGTCCATAACCCTAACACTGTCCCTAACCCTAACCCTAACCCTAACCCTAACACTGTCCCTAACCCTAGCCCTAACCCTAGCTGGCCTGGCTACCTATCCACATCGTTCCGGCCAAACGCCACGCCTACTAACGTTTCTTCTCCACGCTGAGTCTGGATTTGATCTTTCCCCGATGACTTCTCGTATGCGAATACATTCAAATTGTTCTGATTGGTCGCAGAAACCGATGGGTTGGACCAGAGCCGATCTACACAAATCTTGAATCACGTAATTTTGATGTCAGCACAAACAACTTCTAGGATGTTATATTCAGACTGATGTATGAAGCGATCAATAGAGCAGCGGAATTAAATTCAGGGTGAGTCACTAGGCAAAACCAAAGCCTAACCCCAAACCCAAACTCTGACCCCACTCCACCCAACCCCAAACCCCTCTCCCACACACATATGACCCTCCCCTATACCTATAATAAAGAGTATCTCCACGGCAACGTCGCTGACTGAAGTGCTCCTGGTGAGGTCATCGTCACCGATGAAGCAGACGTTGTAGGGCACTGTCACGGCAACGTAGAAGGTGGCCAGCAGGATCAGCCAATCCCAGCCTGCCTTGAAGGTGCTGAAGTGAAGCAGGATGAAATTGGACTTCTTGGCGTCCGCCACCTTGTACTCCGGCAGAGCAGGGGGGTCCCCGAACACATTCTGATTGGGTGAAAGGAGAGTGGAACACATTCTGATTGAATGAAAGGAAAAGGGGAACACATTCTGATGGGATGAAAGGAGAACACATTCTGGTTGGATTAAAGGAGAGCGGAACACATTCTGATTGGGTGAAAGAACAGGGGAACATTCTGATTGGATGAAATGAGCGGGGAACATTCTGATTGGATGAAAGGAGAGGGGAATACATTCTGATTGGATGAAAGGGGAACACATTCTGACTGGATGAAAGGACAGGGGATGGGGGATGAGGGTTCAATAATAATTTTGTTGAAGTAGTCAGAGTCGAAGAACACTGATATGCTTCTGTGTGAAGGGGGGTGGAGGGTTGGAGGAGTTAGAATCAAGAAAACAGATTAGAAACGTATCCAAGATGTATATATTTATTTCAGTTGGGGCAGTCCCCCACTTTATTTTAGCTTTATTGAAGAGATAGTACACTGTTAAAAGACGGGGAGTAGGAGTGGGCAGGTTTCAAACCCATGTCAACTCTGGCATACATGTGTGCCGGGGTCAGCAGCTATAACCGCTGGACCACACAAGTCACACTAAAACTCATTGGTAGAAAAAAAGGATAGGACCATCCCCTAAAACATTGTTGCTATGATTTGAGTAAGGTAGTGCTCTCATCGCTGTTATTTGTTTGTTGTTAGGGTGTGTAGAGTTTGTTGTTAGGGTGTGTAGTGTTGGTTGTTAGGGTGTGTAATGTTTGGTTCTTATGGTGTGTAGTGTTGGTTGTTAGGGTGAGTAGTGTTTGTTGTTATGGTGTGTAATGTTTGTTGTTAGGGTGTGTAGTGTTGGTTGTTAGGGTGTGTAGTGTTGGTTATTATGGTGTGTAGTGTTGGTTATTATGGTGTGTAGTGTTGGTTGTTAGGGTGAGTAGTGTTGGTTGTTATGGTGAGTAGTGTTGGTTGTTATGGTGAGTAGTGTTGGTTGTTATGGTGTGTAGTGTTGGTTATTATGGTGTGTAGTGTTGGTTGTTAGGGTGTGTAGTGTTGGTTGTTAGGGTGAGTATTGTTGGTTGTTATGGTGAGTAGTGTTGGTTGTTAGGGTGTGTAGTGTTGGTTATTATGGTGTGTAGTGTTGGTTATTATGGTGTGTAGTGTTGGTTGTTATGGTGAGTATTGTTGGTTGTTATGGTGTGTAGTGTTGGTTGTTAGGGTGAGTAGTGTTGGTTGTTATGGTGAGTAGTGTTGGTTGTTAGGGTGTGTAGTGTTGGTTATTATGGTGTGTAGTGTTGGTTATTATGGTGTGTAGTGTTGGTTGTTAGGGTGAGTATTGTTGGTTGTTATGGTGAGTAGTGTTGGTTGTTAGGGTGTGTAGTGTTGGTTATTATGGTGTGTAGTGTTGGTTATTATGGTGTGTAGTGTTGGTTGTTAGGGTGAGTAGTGTTGGTTGTTAGGGTGAGTAGTGTTGGTTGTTAGGGTGTGTAGTGTTGGTTGTTAGGGTGTGTAGTGTTGGTTATTATGGTGTGTAGTGTTGGTTGTTAGGGTGAGTATTGTTGGTTGTTATGGTGAGTAGTGTTGGTTGTTAGGGTGTGTAGTGTTGGTTATTATGGTGTGTAGTGTTGGTTGTTATGGTGTGTAGTGTTGGTTGTTAGGGTGAGTATTGTTGGTTGTTATGGTGAGTAGTGTTGGTTGTTAGGGTGAGTAGTGTTGGTTATTATGGTGTGTAGTGTTGGTTATTATGGTGTGTAGTGTTGGTTGTTAGGGTGAGTAGTGTTGGTTGTTATGGTGAGTAGTGTTGGTTATTATGGTGTGTAGTGTTGGTTATTATGGTGTGTAGTGTTGGTTGTTAGGGTGAGTAGTGTTGGTTGTTATGGTGAGTAGTGTTGGTTGTTAGGGTGTGTAGTGTTGGTTATTATGGTGTGTAGTGTTGGTTGTTAGGGTGAGTATTGTTGGTTGTTATGGTGAGTAGTGTTGGTTGTTAGGGTGTGTAGTGTTGGTTATTATGGTGTGTAGTGTTGGTTATTATGGTGTGTAGTGTTGGTTGTTAGGGTGAGTAGTGTTGGTTGTTATGGTGAGTCGTGTTGGTTGTTAGGGTGTGTAGTGTTGGTTGTTATGGTGAGTAGTGTTGGTTATTATGGTGTGTAGTGTTGGTTATTATGGTGTGTAGTGTTGTTTGTTAGGGTGAGTTGTGTTGGTTGTTATGGTGAGTAGTGTTGGTTGTTAGGGTGTGTAGTGTTGGTTGTTATGGTGAGTAGTGTTGGTTATTATGGTGTGTAGTGTTGGTTATTATGGTGTGTAGTGTTGGTTGTTAGGGTGAGTAGTGTTGGTTGTTATGGTGAGTAGTGTTGGTTGTTAGGGTGTGTAGTGTTGGTTATTATGGTGAATAGTGTTGGTTATTATGGTGTGTAGTGTTGGTTATTATGGTGTGTAGTGTTGGTTGTTAGGGTGAGTAGTGTTGGTTGTTATGGTGTGTAGTGTTGGTTATTATGGTGTGTAGTGTTGGTTATTATGGTGTGTAGTGTTGGTTGTTAGGGTCAGTAGTGTTGGTTGTTAGGGTGTGTAGTGTTGGTTATTATGGTGTGTAGTGTTGGTAATTATGGTGTGTAGTGTTGGTTGTTATGGTGAATAGTGTTGGTTATTATGGTGTGTAGTGTTGGTTATTATGGTGTGTAGTGTTGGTTGTTAGGGTGAGTAGTGTTGGTTGTTATGGTGAGTAGTGTTGGTTGTTAGGGTGTGTAGTGTTGGTTATTATGGTGTGTAGTGTTGGTTATTATGGTGTGTAGTGTTGGTTGTTAGGGTGAGTATTGTTGGTTGTTATGGTGAGTAGTGTTGGTTGTTAGGGTGTGTAGTGTTGGTTATTATGGTGTGTAGTGTTGGTTGTTAGGGTGTGTAGTGTTGGTTATTATGGTGTGTAGTGTTGGTTATTATGGTGTGTAGTGTTGGTTGTTAGGGTGAGTAGTGTTGGTTGTTATGGTGAGTCGTGTTGGTTGTTAGGGTGTGTAGTGTTGGTTGTTATGGTGAGTAGTGTTGGTTATTATGGTGTGTAGTGTTGGTTATTATGGTGTGTAGTGTTGTTTGTTAGGGTGAGTTGTGTTGGTTGTTATGGTGAGTAGTGTTGGTTGTTAGGGTGTGTAGTGTTGGTTGTTATGGTGAGTAGTGTTGGTTATTATGGTGTGTAGTGTTGGTTATTATGGTGTGTAGTGTTGGTTGTTAGGGTGAGTAGTGTTGGTTGTTATGGTGAGTAGTGTTGGTTGTTAGGGTGTGTAGTGTTGGTTATTATGGTGAATAGTGTTGGTTATTATGGTGTGTAGTGTTGGTTATTATGGTGTGTAGTGTTGGTTGTTAGGGTGAGTAGTGTTGGTTGTTATGGTGTGTAGTGTTGGTTATTATGGTGTGTAGTGTTGGTTATTATGGTGTGTAGTGTTGGTTGTTAGGGTGAGTATTGTTGGTTGTTATGGTGAGTAGTGTTGGTTGTTAGGGTGTGTAGTGTTGGTTATTATGGTGTGTAGTGTTGGTTATTATGGTGTGTAGTGTTGGTTGTTAGGGTGAGTAGTGTTGGTTGTTATGGTGAGTAGTGTTGGTTGTTAGGGTATGTAGTGTTGGTTGTTATGGTGAGTAATGTTGGTTATTATGGTGTGTAGTGTTGGTTGTTAGGGTCAGTAGTGTTGGTTGTTAGGGTGTGTAGTGTTGGTTATTATGGTGTGTAGTGTTGGTAATTATGGTGTGTAGTGTTGGTTGTTATGGTGAATAGTGTTGGTTATTATGGTGTGTAGTGTTGGTTATTATGGTGTGTAGTGTTGGTTGTTAGGGTGAGTAGTGTTGGTTGTTATGGTGAGTAGTGTTGGTTGTTAGGGTGTGTAGTGTTGGTTATTATGGTGTGTAGTGTTGGTTATTATGGTGTGTAGTGTTGGTTGTTAGGGTGAGTATTGTTGGTTGTTATGGTGAGTAGTGTTGGTTGTTAGGGTGTGTAGTGTTGGTTATTATGGTGTGTAGTGTTGGGTATTATGGTGTGTAGTGTTGGTTGTTAGGGTGAGTATTGTTGGTTGTTATGGTGAGTAGTGTTGGTTGTTAGGGTGTGTAGTGTTGGTTATTATGGTGTGTAGTGTTGGTTATTATGGTGTGTAGTGTTGGTTGTTAGGGTGAGTATTGTTGGTTGTTATGGTGAGTAGTGTTGGTTATTATGGTGTGTAGTGTTGGTTATTATGGTGTGTAGTGTTGGTTGTTAGGGTGAGTAGTGTTGGTTGTTATGGTGAGTAGTGTTGGTTGTTAGGGTGTGTAGTGTTGGTTATTATGGTGTGTAGTGTTGGTTATTATGGTGTGTAGTGTTGGTTGTTAGGGTGAGTAGTGTTGGTTGTTATGGTGAGTATTGTTGGTTGTTATGGTGAGTAGTGTTGGTTGTTATGGTGAGTAGTGTTGGTTATTATGGTGAGTAGTGTTGGTTGTTAGGGTATGTAGTGTTGGTTGTTATGGTGAGTAATGTTGGTTATTATGGTGTGTAGTGTTGGTTGTTAGGGTCAGTAGTGTTGGTTGTTAGGGTGTGTAGTGTTGGTTATTATGGTGTGTAGTGTTGGTAATTATGGTGTGTAGTGTTGGTTGTTATGGTGAATAGTGTTGGTTATTATGGTGTGTAGTGTTGGTTATTATGGTGTGTAGTGTTGGTTGTTAGGGTGAGTAGTGTTGGTTGTTATGGTGAGTAGTGTTGGTTGTTAGGGTGTGTAGTGTTGGTTATTATGGTGTGTAGTGTTGGGTATTATGGTGTGTAGTGTTGGTTGTTAGGGTGAGTATTGTTGGTTGTTATGGTGAGTAGTGTTGGTTGTTAGGGTGTGTAGTGTTGGTTATTATGGTGTGTAGTGTTGGTTATTATGGTGTGTAGTGTTGGTTGTTAGGGTGAGTATTGTTGGTTGTTATGGTGAGTAGTGTTGGTTATTATGGTGTGTAGTGTTGGTTATTATGGTGTGTAGTGTTGGTTGTTAGGGTGAGTAGTGTTGGTTGTTATGGTGAGTAGTGTTGGTTGTTAGGGTGTGTAGTGTTGGTTGTTAGGGTGTGTAGTGTTGGTTGTTATGGTGAGTAGTGTTGGTTGTTAGGGTGTGTAGTGTTTGTTGTTAGGGTGTGTAGTGTTTGTTGTTAGGGTGAGTATTGTTGGTTGTTATGGTCAGTAGTGTTGGTTTTTATGGTGAGTAGTGTTGGTTATTATGGTGTGTAGTGTTGGTTGTTAGGGTGAGAAGTGTTGGTTATTATGGTGAGTAGTGTTGGTTATTATGGTGTGTAGTGTTGGTTATTATGGTGTGTAGTGTTGGTTGTTAGGGTGAGTAGTGTTGGTTGTTAGGGTGTGTAGTGTTGGTTGTTAGGGTGAGTATTGTTGGTTATTATGGTGAGTAGTGTTGGTTATTATGGTGTGTAGTGTTGGTTGTTATGGTGAGTAGTGTTGGTTATTATGGTGAGTAGTGTTGGTTACTATGGTGTGTAGTGTTGTTTATTATGGTGTGTAGTGTTGGTTGTTAGGGTGAGTAGTGTTGGTTGTTAGGGTGTGCAGTGTTGGTTGTTAGAGTGAGTATTGTTGGTTATAATGGTGTGTAGTGTTGGTTGTTATGGTGTGTAGTGTTGGTTATTATGGTGTATAGTGTTGGTTGTTAGGGTGAGTATTGTTGGTTGTTATGGTGTGTAGTGTTGGTTGTTAGGGTGAGTATTGTTGGTTGTTATGGTGTGTAGTGTTGGTTGTTAGGGTGAGTAGTGTTGGTTGTTATGGTGAGTAGTGTTGGTTATTATGGTGTGTAGTGTTGGTTATTATGGTGTGTAGTGTTGGTTGTTAGGGTGAGTAGTGTTGGTTGTTATGGTGAGTATTGTTGGTTGTTATGGTGAGTAGTGTTGGTTGTTATGGTGAGTAGTGTTGGTTATTATGGTGTGTAGTGTTGGTTATTATGGTGTGTAGTGTTGGTTGTTAGGGTGAGTAGTGTTGGTTGTTAGGGTGTGTAGTGTTGGTTGTTAGGGTGAGTATTGTTGGTTATTATGGTGTGTAGTGTTGGTTGTTAGGGTGTGTAGTGTTGGTTGTTATGGTGAGTAGTGTTGGTTGTTATGGTGAGTAGTGTTGGTTGTTAGGGTGAGTAGTGTTGGTTGTTATGGTGAGTAGTGTTGGTTGTTAGGGTGTGTAGTGTTGGTTGTTAGGGTGTGTAGTGTTGGTTGTTATGGTGAGTAGTGTTGGTTGTTAGGGTGAGTAGTGTTGGTTGTTATGGTGAGTAGTGTTGGTTGTTAGGGTGTGTAGTGTTGGTTGTTAGGGTGAGTATTGTTGGTTATTATGGTGTGTAGTGTTGGTTGTTAGGGTGTGTAGTGTTGGTTGTTATGGTGAGTAGTGTTGGTTGTTATGGTGAGTAGTGTTGGTTGTTAGGGTGAGTAGTGTTGGTTGTTATGGTGAGTAGTGTTGGTTGTTAGGGTGTGTAGTGTTGGTTGTTAGGGTGTGTAGTGTTGGTTGTTAGGGTGTGTAGTGTTGGTTGTTAGGGTGTGTAGTGTTGGTTGTTATGGTGTGTAGTGTTGGTTGTTAGGGTGAGTAGTGTTGGTTGTTATGGTGAGTAGTGTTGGTTGTTAGGGTGTGTAGTGTTGGTTGTTAGGGTGTGTAGTGTTGGTTGTTATGGTGTGTAGTGTTGGTTGTTAGGGTGAGTAGTGTTGGTTATTATGGTGTGTAGTGTTGGTTGTTATGGTGTGTAGTGTTGGTTGTTAGGGTGAGTAGTGTTGGTTGTTATGGTGAGTAGTGTTGGTTGTTAGGGTGTGTAGTGTTGGTTATTATGGTGTGTAGTGTTGGTTATTATGGTGTGTAGTGTTGGTTGTTAGGGTGAGTATTGTTGGTTGTTATGGTGAGTAGTGTTGGTTGTTAGGGTGTGTAGTGTTGGTTATTATGGTGTGTAGTGTTGGTTATTATGGTGTGTAGTGTTGGTTATTATGGTGTGTAGTGTTGGTTGTTAGGGTGAGTATTGTTGGTTGTTATGGTGAGTAGTGTTGGTTGTTAGGGTGTGTAGTGTTGGTTATTATGGTGTGTAGTGTTGGTTATTATGGTGTGTAGTGTTGGTTGTTAGGGTGAGTATTGTTGGTTGTTATGGTGAGTAGTGTTGGTTGTTAGGGTGAGTATTGTTGGTTGTTATGGTGAGTAGTGTTGGTTGTTAGGGTGTGTAGTGTTGGTTATTATGGTGTGTAGTGTTGGTTATTATGGTGTGTAGTGTTGGTTGTTAGGGTGAGTAGTGTTGGTTGTTATGGTGAGTAGTGTTGGTTGTTAGGGTGTGTAGTGTTGGTTGTTATGGTGAGTAGTGTTGGTTATTATGGTGTGCAGTGTTGGTTATTATGGTGTGTAGTGTTGGTTGTTAGGGTGAGTAGTGTTGGTTGTTATGGTGAGTAGTGTTGGTTGTTAGGGTGTGTAGTGTTGGTTGTTATGGTGTGTAGTGTTGGTTGTTATGGTGAGTAGTGTTGGTTGTTAGAGTGTGTAGTGTTGGTTGTTAGGGTGTGTAGTGTTTGTTGTTAGGGTGAGTATTGTTGGTTGTTATGGTGAGTAGTGTTGGTTGTTATGGTGAGTAGTGTTGGTTATTATGGTGTGTAGTGTTGGTTATTATGGTGTGTAGTGTTGGTTGTTAGGGTGAGTATTGTTGGTTGTTATGGTGAGTAGTGTTGGTTGTTATGGTGAGAAGTGTTGGTTGTTATGGTGAGTAGTGTTGGTTGTTAGGGTGTGTAGTGTTGGTTGTTAGGGTGTGTAGTGTTGGTTGTTATGGTGAGTAGTGTTGGTTGTTATGGTGTGTAGTGTTGTTGTTAGGGTGTGTAGTGTTGGTTATTATGGTGTGTAGTGTTGGTTATTATGGTGTGTAGTGTTGGTTGTTAGGGTGAGTAGTGTTGGTTGTTATGGTGAGTATTGTTGGTTGTTATGGTGAGTAGTGTTGGTTGTTATGGTGAGTAGTGTTGGTTATTATGGTGTGTAGTGTTGGTTGTTAGGGTGTGTAGTGTTGGTTATTATGGTGTGTAGTGTTGGTTATTATGGTGTGTAGTGTTGGTTGTTAGGGTGTGTAGTGTTGTTTGTTATGGTGAGTAGTGTTGGTTATTATGGTGTGTAGTGTTGGTAATTATGGTGTGTAGTGTTGGTTGTTATGGTGAGTAGTGTTGGTTGTTATGGTGAGTAGTGTTGGATGTTAGGGTGAGTAGTGTTGGTTGTTATGGTGAGTAGTGTTGGTTGTTAGGGTGTGTAGTGTTGGTTGTTAGGGTGTGTAGTGTTGGTTGTTAGAGTGTGTAGTGTTGGTTGTTAGGGTGTGTAGTGTTGGTTGTTATGGTGTGTAGTGTTGGGGTTTAGGGTGAGTAGTGTTGGTTGTTATGGTGAGTAGTGTTGGTTGTTAGGGTGTGTAGTGTTGGTTGTTAGGGTGTGTAGTGTTGGTTGTTATGGTGTGTAGTGTTGGTTATTATGGTGTGTAGTGTTGGTTATTATGGTGTGTAGTGTTGGTTGTTAGGGTGAGTAGTGTTGGTTATTATGGTGTGTAGTGTTGGTTGTTAGGGTGTGTAGTGTTGGTTGTTAGGGTGAGTAGTGTTGGTTGTTATGGTGAGTAGTGTTGGTTGTTAGGGTGTGTAGTGTTGGTTGTTAGGGTGTGTAGTGTTGGTTGTTATGGTGTGTAGTGTTGGTTATTATGGTGTGTAGTGTTGGTTATTATGGTGTGTAGTGTTGGTTGTTAGGGTGAGTAGTGTTGGTTATTATGGTGTGTCGTGTTGGTTGTTAGGGTGTGTAGTGTTGGTTGTTAGGGTGTGTAGTGTTGGTTGTTAGGGTGAGTAGTGTTGGTTGTTATGGTGTGTAGTGTTGGTTGTTAGGGTGAGTAGTGTTGGTTGTTATGGTGAGTAGTGTTGGTTGTTAGGGTGTGTAGTGTTGGTTGTTAGGGTGAGTACTGTTGGTTGTTATGGTGAGTAGTGTTGGTTGTTAGGGTGTGTAGTGTTGGTTGTTAGGGTGTGTAGTGTTGGTTATTATGGTGTGTAGTGTTGGTTATTATGGTGTGTAGTGTTGGTTGTTAGGGTGAGTAGTGTTGGTTGTTATGATGAGTAGTGTTGGTTGTTAGGGTGTGTAGTGTTGGTTGTTAGGGTGTGTAGTGTTGGTTGTTATGGTGAGTAGTGTTGGTTGTTAGGGTGTGTAGTGTTGGTTGTTAGGGTGTGTAGTGTTGGTTGTTATGGTGTGTAGTGTTGGTTATTATGGTGTGTAGTGTTGGTTATTATGGTGTGTAGTGTTGGTTGTTAGGGTGAGTAGTGTTGGTTATTATGGTGTGTCGTGTTGGTTGTTAGGGTGTGTAGTGTTG
Source organism: Salvelinus alpinus (assembly GCF_045679555.1). Lineage (NCBI taxonomy): Eukaryota > Metazoa > Chordata > Actinopteri > Salmoniformes > Salmonidae > Salvelinus > Salvelinus alpinus. The sequence continues at coordinate 30,308,223 of NC_092111.1, read as the reverse complement.
GTTGTTAGGGTGAGTAGTGTTGGTTGTTAGGGTGTGTAGTGTTGGTTGTTAGGGTGTGTAGTGTTGGTTGTTATGGTGTGTAGTGTTGGTTATTATGGTGTGTAGTGTTGGTTATTATGGTGTGTAGTGTTGGTTGTTAGGGTGAGTAGTGTTGGTTATTATGGTGAGTAGTGTTGGTTGTTAGGGTGTGTAGTGTTGGTTGTTAGGGTGAGTAGTGTTGGTTATTATGGTGTGTAGTGTTGGTTGTTATGGTGTGTAGTGTTGGTTGTTAGGGTGAGTAGTGTTGGTTGTTATGGTGAGTAGTGTTGGTTGTTAGGGTGTGTAGTGTTGGTTGTTAGGGTGTGTAGTGTTGGTTGTTATGGTGAGTAGTGTTGGTTGTTAGGGTGTGTAGTGTTGTTTGTTAGGGTGTGTAGTGTTTGTTGTTAGGGTGAGTATTGTTGGTTGTTATGGTGAGTAGTGTTGGTTGTTAGGGTGTGTAGTGTTGGTTGTTATGGTGTGTAGTGTTGGTTATTATGGTGTGTAGTGTTGGTTGTTAGGGTGAGTATTGTTGGTTGTTATGGTGAGTAGTGTTGGTTGTTAGGGTGTGTAGTGTTGGTTATTATGGTGTGTAGTGTTGGTTATTATGGTGTGTAGTGTTGGTTGTTAGGGTGAGTAGTGTTGGTTGTTATGGTGAGTAGTGTTGGTTGTTAGGGTGTGTAGTGTTGGTTGTTAGGGTGTGTAGTGTTGGTTATTATGGTGTGTAGTGTTGGTTATTATGGTGTGTAGTGTTGGTTGTTAGGGTGAGTAGTGTTGGTTGTTATGATGAGTAGTGTTGGTTGTTAGGGTGTGTAGTGTTGGTTGTTAGGGTGTGTAGTGTTGGTTGTTATGGTGAGTAGTGTTGGTTGTTAGGGTGTGTAGTGTTGGTTGTTAGGGTGTGTAGTGTTTGTTGTTAGGGTGTGTAGTGTTTGTTGTTAGGGTGTGTAATGTTTGTTGTTAGGGTGTGTAATGTTTGTTGTTAGGGTGTGTAGTGTTGGTTGTTATGGTGTGTAGTGTTGGTTATTATGGTGTATAATGTTTGTTGTTAGGGTGTGTAATGTTTGTTGTTATGGTGTGTAATGTTAGTTGTTAGGGTGCGTAGTGTTGGTTGTTATGGTGTGTAGAGTTTGTTGTTATGGTGTGTAATGTTTGTTGTTATTGTGTGTAGTGTTGGTTGTTAGGGTGTGTAATGTTTGTTGTTAGGGTGTGTAATGTTTGTTGTTAGGGTGTGTAGTGTTTGTTGTTAGGGTGTGTAATGTTTGTTGTTAGGGTGTGTAGTGTTGGTAGTTATGGTGTGTAGTGTTGGTTGTTATGGTGTGTAGTGTTTGTTGTTAGGGTGTGTAATGTTTGTTGTTAGGGTGTGTAATGTTTGTTGTTAGGGTGTGTAGTGTTGGTTGTGAGGGTGAGTCATTTAAGGTGTGCTTTACCTTGTTGAGTTTGATCTTGCTCTTCTTCTTCTTGTTGTCTTTGCTGTGGAGGTGACCAGAGATGTGGTAGAGTACAGTACTGCTCCGCAGACGAGTAGAGCTGAATGAAGAACCAGTCTTCACCTGTCCTCGTCGGCACTCTACACACACACACACACACACACACACACACACACACACACACACACACACACACACACACACACACACACAGACACACACACACACACAGTATTATTGTACAACCACATGGCCCCCTAGGAAATCTCATAGAAAACTGAGGAAAGAAATAGGAGGAAATCATTATGTTTGGATGAAATGTTTAATATCCAACACTGGTTACAGTGACAATGAATACGTATAAAATCAAATCACAGTTTGTACACAGATTTGCAGATGTTATCGTAAGTGCTTTGAAATGCTTATGTTTCTAGCTCCAACAATGCAGCAATATCTAGTAACATAATAACAATACACACATAATCCATACATTAATATCTAGTAACAAAATAACAATACGCACATAATCCATACATTAATATCTAGTAACATAATAACAATACGCACATAATCCATACATTAATATCTAGTAACATAATAACAATACGCACATAATCCATACATTAATATCTAGTGATATAATAACAATACACACATCATCCAAAAGTAAAAACTAAAAAGAATAAGAAATTAAGACATCAGAATGAGAAATGTCATAGTCCTGAATACATATACATATATATGTATGTGACGGTGTGTACAGACAGTATAGACAGTATACAAATAGAAAAGGTATGTACAGCAGTAGTTATATAGGATGAGCCTTAACTAGAATACAGTATATGCATACAGCGCATTTGGAAAGTATTCAGACCCCTTCACTTTTTCCACATTTTGTTACGTTAAAGCCTTATTCTAAAATTGATTAAATAATTTTTATCCCTCATCAATCTAAACACAATACCCCATAATGACAAAGCAAAATCCATGTTTTGAAATTTGAGCAAATTTATCAAATAAAAAAACTGAAATATTACATTTACATAAGTATTCAGACCCTTCACTCAGTGCTTTGTTGAAGCACCTTTGGCAGCAATTACAGCATCAAGTCTTATTGGGTGTGACGCTACAAGCTTGGCACACCTATTTCTCCCATTCTTCTCTGCAGATCCTCTCAAGCTCTGTCAGGTTGGATGGGGAGCGTCGCTGCACAGCTATTTTCAGGTCTCTCCAGAGATGTTTGACCAGGTTCAAGTCCAGGCTCTGGCTGGGCCACTCAAGGACATTCATAGACTTGTTCCGAAGCCACTCCTGCATTGTCTTGGATGTCTGCATAGGGTCGTTGTCCTGTTGGAAGGTGAACCTTCACCCCAGTCTGAGGTTGTAAACCTCTGGAGCAGGTTACATCAAGGATCTCTCTGTACTTTGCTTCGCTCATCTTTCCCTAGATCCTGACTAGTCTCCCAGTCCCTGCGGCAGAAAAACATCCCCACAGCATGATGCTGCCGCCACCATGTTTCACCATAGGGATGGTGCCAGGTTTCCTCCAGATGTGATGCTTGGCATTCAGGCCAAAGAGTTCATACTTGGTTTCATCAGACCAGAGAATCTTGTTTCTCATGGTCTGAGAGTCCTTTAGGTGCCTTTTGTAAAACTCCAAGAGGGCTGTCATGTGCCTTTTACTGAGGAGTGGCTTCCATCAGGCCACTCTACCATAAAGGCCTGATTGGTGGAGTGCTGCAAAGATGGTTGTCCTTCTGGAAGGTTCTCCCATCTCCACAGAGGAACTCTGGAGCTCTGTCAGAGTGGCCATCGGGTTCTTGGTCACCTCCCTGACCAAGGCCCTTCTCCCCCGATTGCTCAGTTTGGCCGGGCGGCCAGCTCTAGGAAGAGTCTTGGTGGTTCTAAACTTCTTCCATTTAAGAATGATGGAGGCCACTGTGTTCTTGGGGACCTTCAATGTTGCAGATATTTGTTGGTACCCTTCCACAGATCTGTGCCTCGACACAATCCTGTCTCAGAGCTTTGCTCTGACATGCACTGTCAGGTGTGGGACCTTATATAGACAGGTGTGTGCCTTTCCAAATCATGTCCAATCAATTTGTAGAAACATCTCAAGGATGATCAATGGAAACAGGATGCACCTGAGCTCAATTTTGTGTCTCATAGCAAAGGGTTTGAAAACATATGTAAATAAGGTATTTCTGTATTTTGTTTTTAATAAATTTGCAAACATTTCAAAAAAACATTTTCACTTTGTAATTATGGGGTATTGTTTGTAGATTGATGAGGGGAAACAATTATGTAATCAATTTTAGAATAAGGCTGTAATGTAACAAAATATGGAAAAGGGGAAGGGGTCTGAATACTTTGCAAATGCACTCTACATATGAAGTGGGTAAAACAGCATGTAAACATTATAAAAGTGACCAGTGTTCAATGACTCTTTGTAAATAGGGCAGCTGTCTCTAAGGTGCAGGGTAGAGTACTGGGTGCTAGCTGGCTAGTGACAATCTCTAAGGTTCAGGGTAGAGTACTGGGTGCTAGCCGGCTAGTGACAATCTCTAAGGTGCAGGGTAGAGTACTGGGTGCTAGCCGGCTAGTGACAATCTCTAAGGTGCAGGGTAGAGTACTGGGTGCTAGCCGGCTAGTGACAATCTCTAAGGTGCAGGGTAGAGTACTGGGTGCTAGCCGGCTAGTGACAATCTCTAAGGTGCAGGGTAGAGTACTGGATGCTAGCCGGCTAATGACAATCTCTAAGGTGCAGGGTAGAGTACTGGATGCTAGCCGGCTAATGACAATCTCTAAGGTGCAGGGTAGAGTACTGGGTGCTAGCCGGCTAGTGACAATCTCTAAGGTGCAGGGTAGAGTACTGGGTGCTAGCCGGCTAGTGACAATCTCTAAGGTGCAGGGTAGAGTACTGGGTGCTAGCCGGCTAGTGACAATCTCTAAGGTGCAGGGTAGAGTACTGGGTGCTAGCCGGCTAGTGACAATCTCTAAGGTTCAGCGCAGGGTATTTGGGCAGAAGTTGGCTAGTGATTACAAGGTTTCACTGCTAACCTACAAAGCATTACATGGGCTTGCTCCTACCTATCTTTCCGTACATACCTACACAAACGCTACGGTCACAAGACGCAGGCCTCCAATTGTCCCTAGGATTTCGAAGCAAATAGCTGGAGGCAGGGCTTTCTCCTATAGAGCTCCATTTTTATGGAATGGTCTGCCTACCCATGTGAGAGACTCAGATTCGGTCTCAACCTTTAAGTCTTAATTGAAGACTCATCTCTTCAGTAGGTCCTATGATTGAGTGTAGTCTGGCCCAGGAGTGTGAAGGTGAACGGAAAGGCACTGCAGCAACGAACCGCCCTTGCTGTCTCTGCCTGGCCGGTTCCCCTCTCTCTACTGTGATTCTCTGCCTCTAACCCTATTACAGGGGCTCAGTTACTGGCTTAATGGTGCTCTTCCATGCCGTCCCTAGGAGGGGTGCGTCACTTGAGTGCGTTGAGTCACTGACGTGGTCTTCCTGTCTGGGTTGGCACCCCCCCTTGGGTTGTGCCATGGCGGAGATCTTTGTGGGCTATACTTGGCCTTGTATCAGGATGGTAAGTTGGTGATTGACGATATCCCTTTAGTGGTGTGGGGGCTGTGCTTTGGCAAAGTGGGTGGGGTCATATCCTGCCTGTTTGGCCCTGTCCGGGGGTATCATCGGATGGGGCCACAGTGTCTCCTGACCCATCCTGTCTCAGCCTCCAGTATTTATGCTGCAGTAGTTTATGTGTCGGGGGGCTAGGGTCAGTCTGTTATATCTGGAGTATTTCTCCTGTCTTATCCGGTGTCCTGTGTGAATTTAAGTATGCTCTCTCTAATTCTGTCTTTCTTTCTTTCTCTCTCTAGGAGGACATGAGCCCTAGGACCATGCCTCAGGACTACCTGGCATGATGACTCCTTGTTGTCCCCAGTCCACCTGGCCGTGCTGCTGCTCCAGTTTCAACTCTTCTGCCTGTGGCTATGGAACCCTGACCTGTTCACTGTGATTACTATTATTTGACAATGCTGGTCATTTATGAACATTTGAACATCTTGGCCATGTTCTGTTATAATCTCCACCCAGCACAGCCAGAAGAGGACTGGCCACCCCTCATAGCCTGGTTCCTCTCTAGATTTCTTCCTAGGTTTTGGCATTCCTAGGGAGTTTTTCCTAGCCACCGTGCTTCTACACCTGCATTGCTTGCTGTTTGGGGTTTTAGGCTGAGTTTCTGTACAGCACTTTGATATATCAGCTGATGTAAGAAGGGCTATATAAATACATTTGATTTGATTTGATGGCTGTTTAACAGTCTGATGGCCTGGTGATAGAAGCTGTTTATCAGTCTCGGTCCCAGATTTAATGCACTTGTATTGTCTCCGCCTTCTAAATGGCAGCAGGGTAAACAGGCCGTGGCTGAGGACCTTGATGATCTTTTATTTGATTGAACCTTTATTTAAGTAGGAAAGTCAGTTAAGAAGAAATTCTTATTTTACAATGGCGGCCTAACCCGGCCAAACCCTCCCCTAACTCAGACGACGCTGGGCCGCCCTATGGGACTCCCGATCACGGCCAATTGAGATACAGCCCGGGATTGAACCAGGGTCAGTAGTGACGCCTCTAGAACTGAGATGCTTACATAGGTATTCCTCATATCCAGATGGGATAGGGCAGCGTGCAGTGCCACTCGGGAGCCCTTCTTGGCCTTGCTGTGACACTGGGTGCTATAGATGTCCTGGAGGGCAGGCAATGTGCTCCCAATGATGCGTTGGGCTGACCACACCACCCTCTGGAGAGCCCTGGGGTTGCAGCCGGTGTAGTTGCCGTACCAGGCGGTGATACAGCCCGACAGAATGCTCTCGATGGTGCATATGTAGATGTTCCTGAGGGTCTTGGGCATCAAGACAAATTTCTTCAGCCTCCAGAGGTTGAAGAGGTGCTGTTGGGCTATCGGTGTGAAGGGACCATTTCAGATCCTCAGTGATGTGCGTGACTAGGAACTTGAAGCTTTTGACCCTTTCTACTGCGGCCCCATCGATGTGGATGGGGGGCGTGCTCTCTCTGCTGTCTCCTGCTGTCAAGTGTTGTGTTGTCAACAAACTTGATGATTGAGTTGGAGACGTGCGTGAATAGGGAGTACAGGAGGGGGCTGAGCACACACCCCTGTGGGGCCTCTGTGTTGAGGATCAGCGTGGCGAAGGTGTTGTTCCCTACCTTCACCACATGGGGTCGGCCCATCAAGAAGTCTAGGACCCAGTTGCACAGGGTGGTGTTCAAACCCAGAGATGGCATGAGAGAGGATGAGGTATGGAAAGAAGAGATGTAAAGAGAGAGGGAGACAGAGGAGCAGGTACGAACAGGAGAGATGGTATGAGAAAGGGGGAGAGAGGAGGAGGTACAAACAGAAAATATGGAAAGAGAGAGACAGAGAGAGGAGGAGGTATGGAAAGAGGAGATGGAAAGAGAGAGGGGGAAAGAGGAGGCGGTACTGACAGAAGAGATGGAAAGAGTGAGGGGGAGAGAGGAGGAGGTACAGAAAGAAGAGGTGGAAAGTGAGAGGGATGCTAGAGGAGGCAGTATGAAGAGTAGAGATGGAAAGAGAAAGTGAGAGATAAAGGTGGAACAGGGAAACAGGGGGAGAAGGGAACAGGGAAACAGGGAGAGAAGATAGGGAGGGAGGGACAGAGAGGTAGGTAGGAAGAGATGGGGGGGGACAGAGAGCTATATAGGGAGAAATATGGAGGGAGGGACAGAGAGGTAGGTAGGGAAAGATGGGGAGGGAAGGATATAGAGGTAGGTAGGGAGAGATGGGGAGGGAGGGAGGGGGGAGGGAAGGAAGGAAGGAAGGAAGGAAGGAAGGAAGGACAAAGAGGTAGGTAGGAAGAGATGGGGAGAGGGAGAGGGACAGAGAGGTAGGTAGGGAGAGATGGGGAGGGAGGGACACAAAGGTATGTAGGGAGAGATGGGTAGGGAGGGAGGGACAGAGAGGTAGGCAGGGAGAGATGGGGAGGGAGGGAGGGACACAAAGATAGGTAGGGAGAGATGGGTAGGGAGGGAGGGACAGAGAGGTAGGTAGGGAGAGATTGGGAGGCAGGGAGGGAGGGACAGAGAGGTAGGTAGGGAGAGATGGGGGAGGGAGGGACAGAGAGGGAGGTAGGGAGAGATGGGGAGGGGGAGAGGGACAGAGAGGTAGGTAGGGAGAGATGGGGGAGGGAGGGACAGAGAGGTAGGTAGGGAGAGATGGGGAGGGGGAGAGGGACAGAGAGTTAGGTAGGGAGGGAGGGACAGAGAGGTAGGTAGGGAGGGAGGGAGTGTGTGTGTGTGCGTGTGCGTGTGCGTGTGTGCGTGTGTGTGCGTGGGTGCGTGCGTGCGTGCGTGTGCGTGTGTGTGTGTGCGTGTGTGTGTTAAAATGGGTTTCCCTTGCCTGGATTGAGATGATTTGTGTATTGTTTTTACAATACTGACAAAAACAGACACTTCTGCAGAGCTGTGTTTTCTGTTAGCTCAGTACCGATGCTGACAACATTTACAATGCTAATTGTTGAAGAATGAACATGCAGATGCAATATAGAATAACATGTACAATCCAGTTATTACTCCCCGCTTTTATCTCTCCTAAAAGCATGTGCAGCATCAGGCTTTTTCTTTGTGTAAAAAGTACATCATTACGTGAATAAAAATAAACCATGTTTTTGTTTGTTGTTTTGTTGTAATGTACAGTAATGAAAGTAATTAGACACCGAGCCATGAGGAGATGAGGAACACACACGCGCAAGCACCACGCATGCATGTGCACCCACACACACACACACACACACACACACACACACACACTGACCTTCTCGCCTGTCCTCTGGCATGGCCTTGGCCTTGGTGTCACTGATGTCTTTATATGAAGCCAGGAAGAGCACCACGTCTCCCTTCTCATTCTTAATGGGGACAATTTCCAGCAGGCACCAGAACAACGATGCTGCAGTAGACAGACACACACACGTTATACACATGATACGCATACAGTGGAGTAGGGTGAAGTTGCCCCTAGATGCTGATCTTGAGTCAGTTTAGCATTTTCCCCAGTAACGGATAAGGTTAGGCTTGGGGAAGCTGATCCTAGATCTGCACCTAAGGGAAACTTCACCCCAGAGCCACACTACAGCATGGACATGCTACTGTACATGTGACCAATCATCTGAAATAAGGCTCGACATCTGATTCGTTGCTCTACTGTTTTTGGAAGTATTTTTTAAGACTTTTTATGTAAAGTACAGATTCAGAGCTTCAAAACGTTGTACCATACGCTGCACAACACATGTTATAATCACATCTAATACGGACAAAACACTTTATAATCACATTACAAATCAAGGCACATTATAATCACATTACAAATCAAGACACATTATTATTAAATAAACCAATATCTAAGTCAGGGGATCTCTGTAAGAATGATGCAATCTTGGTAAATAATGGTAAATATGAGAAATTGAGGTGAATATTGTATATGTGTGTAGTGTGTAAGTGTATAAATATGTTAGTCTGTGTGCTTTGGAGACTGTATGAACGTGCTCTCTGTTAAGAATAGTATGTAATGTACTGTATGTAGTATGAATAGTATGTAATGTACTGTATATAGTATGAATAGTATGTAATGTACTGTATATAGTATGAATAGTATGTAAAGTACTGTATGTAGCATGAATAGTATGTCAAGTACTGTATGTAGCATCAATAGTGTGTAATGTACTGTATTCATTTTTATTTTTTATTTTATTTCACCTTTATTTAATAACCAGGTAGGCTAGTTGAGAACAAGTTCTCATTTACAACTGCGACCTGGCCAAGATAAAGCAAAGCAGTGCGACACAAACAACAACACAGAGTTACACATGGAGTAAACAAGCGTACAGTCAATAACACAATAGAAAAAAAGAAAGTCTATATACAGTGTGTGCAAAAGGCGTGAGGAGGTAAGCCAATAAATAGGCCATAGTAGCAGGTAATTAGAATTTAGCAAATTAACACTGGAGTGATTAATGAGATGAGCAGACGGTTAAGTGCTAGTAGAAATACTGGTGTGCAAAAGAGCAGAAAAGTCAATAAAAACAATATGGGGATGAGGTAGGTAGATTGGGTGGGCTATTTACAGATGGGCTATGTGCAGCTGCAGTGATCGGTTAGCTGCTCAGATAGCTGATGTTTAAAGTTAGTGAGGGAAATATAAGTCTCCAGCTTCAGCAATTTTTGCAATTCGTTCCAGGCACTGGCAGCAGAGAACTGGGAGGAAAGGCAGCCAACAGAGGTGTTGGCTTTGGGGATGACCCATGAGATATACCTGCTGGAGCGCGTGCTACGGGTGGGTGTTGTTATCGTGACCAGTGAGCTGAGATAAGGCGGGGCTTTACCTAGCAAAGACATAGATGACCTGGAGCCAGTGGGTCTGGCGATGAATATGTAGCGAGGGCCAGCCGACTAGAGCATACAAGTCGCAGTGGTGGGTGGTATAAGGGGCTTTGGTGACAAAACGGATGGCACTATGATAAACTGCATCCAGTTTGCTGAGTAGAGTATTTGGAAGCTATTTTGTAGATGACATCACTGAAGTCGAGGATCGTTAGGATAGTCAGGTTTACTTGGGTAAGTTTGGCGGCATGAGTGAAGGAGGCTTTGTTGTGAAATAGGAAGCCGATTCTAGATTTCATTTTGGATTGGAGATGTTTAATATAAGTCTGGAAGGAGATTTTACAGTCTAGCTAGACACCTAGGTATTTGTAGAGTTCCACATATTCTAAGTCAGAACCGTCCAGGGTAGTGATGCTAGCGGGCGGGTGAGGGCAGCGAACGGTTGAAAAGCATGCATTTGGTTTTACTAGCGTTTAAGAGCAGTTGGAGGCCACGGAAGGAGTGTTGTATGGCTCGTTTGGAGGTTAGTTAACACAGTGTCCAAAGAAGGGCCAGATGTATAAAGAATGGCGTCGTCTGCATAGAGGTGGATCAGGGAATCACCCGCAGCAAGAGCGACATCGTTGATATATACAGAGAAAAGGGTCTGTATGTAATATGAACAGTATGTAAAGTACAGTATGTAGTATGAATAGTATGTAATGTACAGTATATAGTATGAATAGTATGTAATGTACAGTATATAGTATGAATAGTATGTAATGTACAGTATGTAGTATGAATAGTATGTAATGAACTGTATGTAATATGAATAGAATGTAATGTACAGTATGTAGTATGAATAGTATGTAATGACCTGTATGAAATATGAATAGTATATAATGTACAGTATATAGTATGAATAGTATGTAATGTACTGTATGTAATATGAATAGTATGTAATGTACAGTATGTAGTATGAATAGTATGTAATGACCTGTATGAAATATGAATAGCATGTACTGTATGTAGTATGTAAAATGAGATTCCTGCTGAGCTCTTGATTGCTCTCTTTCTTTCTCTCTCTCTCTCTCTCTCTCTCTCTCTCTCTCTCTCTCTCTCTCTCTCTCTCTCTCTCTCTCTCTCTCTCTCTCTCTCTCTCTCTCTCTCTCTCTCTCTCTCTCTCTCTCTCTCTCTCTCTCTCTCTCTCTCTCTCTCTCTGTTGCTATCTCTCTCCCACTCCTCTAAATCTCCCTGCTGGTAATGTCTCAATCACAATTGTCTCTGTTTCTCCTTAAGAGAGAGAGATCTTCACCATGAAACACACAGAAAACCCTGCCTCTGGTTGTGTATGAACAGTTGCAGCACTCCCTCTCACAGGCAAAGACAGAGGGAAACCTACATTTACTATTCCACCTTTCATGATTCAGTTTAGAGGGAATGAAAGATAGAATGAGAGATAGAATGAGAGAGGGAATGAGAGGGAAAGTAAGCAAGAGAATGGGGAGAATCTGAGAAGGTAATGAGGGGAGAGAGAGAGAAATAAAGAGAGCGAGAAAGGGAGACAGACAGAGAGAGAAAGAGAGAGAGAGAGAGAGAGAGAGCTGCCACCCGATCTGAGTGTTATTAAAGTTTCATGTGTGTGTTAAGTAATGAGTGTTAAGTAATGACCGCAGGGCCCTCCCTCCCTCCCTCCCTCCCTCCCTTCCTTCCTTCCTTCCTTCCTTCCTTCCTTCCTTCCTTCCTTCCTTCCTTCCTTCCTTCCTTCCTTCCTTCCTTCCTTCCTTCCTTCCTTCCTTCCTTCCTTCCTTCCTTCCTTCCTTCCTTCCCTCCCTCCCTCCCTCCCTCCTTCCTTCCTTCCTTCCTTCCTTCCCTCCCTTTCTCCCTCCATCCATCTATACTGGTCTAAATAGGAACACTGCAGAAATAGCAACCAGGAAATGCCCACTGCCCATCACATAAAGGTCCATTCTGTAATATTTCCACATGTTATTAGACCTTAATGCACATGTTAAATAAGTGTCCAAGTAACCTTTGCCTGAATAGTATCCGAGCAACTAATCTTGATGGTGGTATGTAAGTGATTCAGACATATTGATGTTGCTGCTAAAATATTGATGTGAAAGGACTGAACAAGTGTGAGCATATTCATAGTAAGCTCTGCAGATCAGTGCAGAAGGAGATGAGTAGTGGAGTCCAATTGTAGCAGACTTCAACACACACACCTTTCCTTACCTGTCTTCTTGTAGAACATGATCTCTTCCTTGAACTCCTTGCGTTCGTCCAGGGCTTCGTCGATGCTGAGGATGATAGTCTCGCTGCTCTCTGGGCCGTAAAGGAACTTACAGGCACAGCTCTTCTGCATGACTTCAGTGCGGGAGAAGCCTGTGAGCTCACAGAAGCCATCTGAACAGTAGACAATAGGGAAGCCTTGGGCCTTGGACACCTGGGCATTAGCCAGGATGAAGTTGCTGTCTGGTGGAATCAAAGATAAAGAATACAGGGTCGCATTCATTAGCGCAAACCGTAGCAAAACGTTTTTGCACGTTTAGGTAGTCCCTCCTCATTTAGGTCAGTTTTCTATCATTTTGGTTTCTAGTGAATGCAACCCTGGTTTAGACAGTGATGATGTAAGTTAGGCCAGGATAAAGTTGTTGTCTGGTAAGAGTAAGACAAGGAATATTTGGAATACACTTTTACCGATAACTATGTGAATTTGGGCTACTCCGATGGCAGGGAAAAGTTGTTGTCTTGTCAAAACAAGACACGGAATCAAGGTAATTAATAATTATGAGGGTGAGGATGGGGTCTAGGTCACTGTGGATAGTGTATGAGAGTAGAAACTAACACAGCAGATAATGTTGTTAAGGGTTGGGCAACTCCCATCATCAGGGGCCTGAGTGTCTGCTGATTCCATCTGTATCCCAAATGGCACCCTATTCACCCTGAGGACTCTGGTCAAAGTAGTAGTGTACTATACTAAGTAGTGCACTATATAGGGAATAGGGTGTCATTTGGGATGCTACCTTTCTCTTGTTGCTTGGAGCTTAATTGAGCCATTAACGTGACAAATTGCTCACAGAGTGACACACCTGTTTCCCCAATCTAAAACAGACACTAGCAGACAGACGCTGGTCTGAGAGTTAGAACAGACACTAGCAGACAGACGCTGGTCTGAGAGTTAGAACACACACTAGCAGACAGATGCTGGTCTGAGAGTTAGAACAGACACTAGCAGACAGACGCTGGTCTGAGAGTTAGAACAGACACTAGCAGACAGACGCTGGTCTGAGAGTTAGAACAGACACTAGCAGACAAACGCTGGTCTGAGAGTTAGAACAGACACTAGCAGACAGACGCTGGTCTGAGAGTTAGAACAGACACTAGCAGACAGACGCTGGTCTGAGAGTTAGAACAGACACTAGCAGACAGACGCTGGTCTGAGAGTTAGAACAGACACTAGCAGACAGACGCTGGTCTGAGAGTTAGAACAGACACTAGCAGACAGACGCTGGTCTGAGAGTTAGAACAGACACTAGCAGACAGACGCTGGTCTGAGAGTTAGAACAGACACTAGCAGACAGACGCTGGTCTGAGAGTTAGAACAGACACTAGCAGACAGATGCTGGTCTGAGAGTTAGAACAGACACTAGCAGACAGACGCTGGTCTGAGAGTTAGAACAGACACTAGCAGACAGACGCTGGTCTGAGAGTTAGAACAGACACTAGCAGACAGACGCTGGTCTGAGAGTTAGAACAGACACTAGCGGACAGACGCTGGTCTGAGAGTTAGAACAGACACTAGCAGACAGACGCTGGTCTGAGAGTTAGAACAGACACTAGCGGACAGATGCTGGTCTGAGAGTTAGAACAGACACTAGCAGACAGACGCTGGTCTGAGAGTTAGAACAGACACTAGCGGACAGACGCTGGTCTGAGAGTTAGAACAGACACTAGCAGACAGACGCTGGTCTGAGAGTTAGAACAGACACTAGCGGACAGACGCTGGTCTGAGAGTTAGAACAGACACTAGCAGACAGATGCTGGTCTGAGAGTTAGAACAGACACTAGCAGACAGACGCTGGTCTGAGAGTTAGAACAGACACTAGCAGACAGATGCTGGTCTGAGAGTTAGAACAGACACTAGCAGACAGGTGCTGGTCTGAGAGTTAGAACAGACACTAGCAGACAGATGCTGGTCTGAGAGTTAGAACAGACACTAGCAGACAGATGCTGGTCTGAGAGTTAGAACAGACACTAGCAGACAGACGCTGGTCTGAGAGTTAGAACAGACACTAGCAGACAGACGCTGGTCTGAGAGTTAGAACAGACACTAGCAGACAGACGCTGGTCTGAGAGTTAGAACAGACACTAGCAGACAGATGCTGGTCTGCGAGTTAGAACAGACACTAGCAGACAGATGCTGGTCTGCGAGTTAGAACAGACACTAGCAGACAGACGCTGGTCTGAGAGTTAGAACAGACACTAGCAGACAGATGCTGGTCTGAGAGTTAGAACAGACACTAGCAGACAGATGCTGGTCTGCGAGTTAGAACAGACACTAGCAGACAGACGCTGGTCTGAGAGTTAGAACAGACACTAGCGGACAGACGCTGGTCTGAGAGTTAGAACAGACACTAGCAGACAGATGCTGGTCTGAGAGTTAGAACAGACACTAGCGGACAGACGCTGGTCTGAGAGTTAGAACAGACAATAGCAGACAGACGCTGGTCTGAGAGTTAGAACAGACACTAGCGGACAGACGCTGGTCTGAGAGTTAGAACAGACACTAGCAGACAAACGCTGGTCTGAGAGTTAGAACAGACACTAGCAGACAGACGCTGGTCTGAGAGTTAGAACAGACACTAGCAGACAGACGCTGGTCTGAGAGTTAGAACAGACACTAGCAGACAGACGCTGGTCTGAGAGTTAGAACAGACACTAGCAGACAGATGCTGGTCTGAGAGTTAGAACAGACACTAGCAGACAGATGCTGGTCTGAGAGTTAGAACAGACACTAGCAGACAGATGCTGGTCTGAGAGTTAGAACAGACACTAGCAGACAGACGCTGGTCTGAGAGTTAGAACAGACACTAGCAGACAGACGCTGGTCTGAGAGTTAGAACAGACACTAGCAGACAGACGCTGGTCTGAGAGTTAGAACAGACACTAGCAGACAGACGCTGGTCTGAGAGTTAGAACAGACACTAGCAGACAGACGCTGGTCTGAGAGTTAGAACAGACACTAGCAGACAGACGCTGGTCTGAGAGTTAGAACAGACACTAGCAGACAGACGCTGGTCTGAGAGTTAGAACAGACACTAGCAGACAAACGCTGGTCTGAGAGTTAGAACAGACACTAGCAGACAGACGCTGGTCTGAGAGTTAGAACAGACACTAGCAGACAGACGCTGGTCTGAGAGTTAGAACAGACACTAGCAGACAGACGCTGGTCTGAGAGTTAGAACAGACACTAGCAGACAGACGCTGGTCTGAGAGTTAGAACAGACACTAGCAGACAGACGTTGAGGACCGGAGTTGCCCATCCCTGCTATAGTAAGAGAGTTACTGAAGTGTGAGGGGGGAGGGTGGGTAGGGTGTATGAACAGAGGATGGTGGTTGGGTGTATGGGTGTATGGGTGTGTGGGTGGGTGTGTGGTGGTGGTGAGAAAAAAATAACATTAATCTTCAGGTCTATTAATTAAGCTATTATGCCCTCTTGACCTAAAGTGTTATGTGAATCTGTAAAATGAATGATGATCGCCAAGGCATTGACCTAAGACTCAGTAGGATCACTATCGCTAGTCATTACAACTGCCATTGTTTTCATGTTGTTTCATCCCGAAATAAATGTGCTGCCTCAACCATCTCTTTTTGAAATGTAATTGTTTTATGTCTCGTGTCAACCTTTGTCAAAGGAAACGACAGGAATTCTGTGTTAAAATATGACGCTTCAGAACCAGAATGCTTGTACACGTCCCTCAATGAGGAGACGTTCCATTGTAATAATTCCTTTAATCACACAGAGTTGTATCTGTCTCCACACTCTCTGACTTACTGAAGGGAGTCTTGAGTCTGAGGAGAATCTTTTATTATGTTTTAACTTGCAACAGCAGAATGCGCCGGGCGTTATAGACCAGGCAGCAGTGCACCTTGGGACTGCTGTCAGGAGGATGTAATGAACACGCACACTCACACACAAACAGACGCACACACACACACTAATGCACGCGCAAACACACACACATGCACACGCCCACAAACACACCCTCCAGACACTGAGTGAGGAACCAGAGACAGACCCCACATTCCTAACCCCCCCGTCCCCCCCCCCCGTCCCCGTCCTGCCTGTCGAATAGTCCCCCTCTGAGAGGAGGAGAGGTTGATGCTTAGCCTTAAGAGACGTTTACCGAAGTGTGTGTGTGTGCGTGTGTGTGTGTGTGTGTGCGTGCGTGCGTGTATGCGTGTGTGCGTATATGTGTGTGTGTTCGTGCCACACACACAGACACACAGGTGTCCCCATCTGGATGTGTCTTGCTCTCTAATGGCCCAGATTGAATCCAGGCTCGGGACTGATTTGGGGCAATGGGGGTTGCAGACATTTTTGAATAATCAGAAGCAACTTGTAATCTCAACCCAACTTTACACTTTCACCCATTCAATCCCCTCACTGATCTCTCTCCTAACCCATACCCCCCCCCCCCCCCCCCCCCCCCCCATCAACACTCCTATCCACTTCTCCTCGCAATCCATCTCTCCTCTCCTTCATTCTCTTTTAATCTCTTCCCTTCATTCAGTCGCTCTACGCACTTCCCTTCCCTCTCCCTCCATCTCTAACAGCCTCTGTTCTGTATACATATGTTTCCCCCTTTCACTTCCCCCACATAATCTATTTTACACCATTCTATCCCACCCTCTCTCTATCCCCCTACATCTCTCCCCCTCTCCCCCTCCTTTAGGCTGTGTCTGTGCGGTGGTGTCCCTCTACCTCCTCCCTCCATCGCTCCTCTCTCCTCCATTTTGCTCTTCATCTCTTCTCCCAGCTGCTCTCGGTCTCCCTCCTACTGTTCTGGATCTCACTGTCTAATTACTCTTCCTCCTCTCACAACCCCCAGAATCCCTCCATCTCTCCCTCTTCTCTCTCCATCCCTCTTATTCCCTCCAACTTCTGTCACACTTGCTCCCTCCTCTTCACCATGTTTTCCTCCCTCCTCTCCACCATCTTCTTCTCCCTGCTTTCCACCTTTCCTATCTTCTCACTACCTGTCGATCCCAGAATTCCATACGTCCTTGTACCTGTCCACCCCCCACCCTCTCATCCTCTCCCTCTCGCTCTCCTTCTCTCTCTCCCTCTCTCTCTCCCTTTCTCTCTCTTCCCATCCTCCATTCCACGTTCTCGGTCTCTCTTCCTCCTCTCCCTCTCTGTATCTGACTCTCTCTTTCTCTCTTAACATC
This sequence comes from Salvelinus alpinus, assembly GCF_045679555.1. Lineage (NCBI taxonomy): Eukaryota > Metazoa > Chordata > Actinopteri > Salmoniformes > Salmonidae > Salvelinus > Salvelinus alpinus. Next base: position 30,290,922 of record NC_092111.1, on the reverse strand, counting down.
TCTCTCGCTCTCTCTGTTCTGGATCTCTTTGCCTAATTGCTCAAGTGTAACAGCCAATAGATCATCACACAGGGAGGGAGGGGATATGGAAAGTTGAGAGAAGAGATTTAAAAGAGGAATGGAGAAGGAGATAGAATGAGAAAGTTAAGGATGAAGGGGAAGAGGAACTAAAACGCTGACAGAGAAATAAAAGAGGTGTGGAAAAGGAGAGGAAAGTCTAAATAAGATGTCCAAGTAGAGAAGGAGAGAGGAGAGAAGGAGAGAGGAGAGAGGAATCCCCAACTGAATGCTTGAAGCCACACCCCCTCATCACCTCCACCCATTTTGTGTCTCAAACAGCACCTTATTCTGGTCCCTGCAGGATTTCCCAGCGATTTGATGTGATATTTGCAGGCAAAAATGCTTGGATTTGCTACAGCAATTCTGACATTTTGCATGGCAATATGCAATGATTTTGTCCAATTTGTCAAGAAAACGCGCTTAGGAAAGAGGTCAGGTCAAATTGATCCTACACCCGAGCTCAGGGACATGTTCTCCTAGAGAGAAAAATAGAAACAAGCAGTCTGCCTTGTGCTAAAAGGAGATCCCCCGTACAGACACACACACAAGCACACACACACAAAGTCACACACACAGTCACACACACACACACAGTCACAAACACACACACACACACACACACACACACACACACACACACACACACACACACACACACACACACACACACACACACACACACACACACACACACACACACACACACACACACACACACACACACACACCCATGTCATATCCCAGGTCCAAAGTCATTCCTCAGCTCACTGCTAGGTGGGTCAGGACAGGGGAATCTGAGTTACAAAGCACAGCATCAGGTATACAGTACCTCGCTCCCAATACTCTTCTGAACAGGGGGGGGGGGTTCTCAAACACGTTCTACTCCACTCTGCCCCAGATTTTAGTTTTATAACACACACAGAAACTCAGATGGATACATACATACACACACACACACCCCTCCTTGACACCCCTATCCCATCCTGAACACCAAATACCTCAGCTATTTACAGAATGCTTGTGATTTGTGAGGTGAACGAGTGTGTGGTAGAAAGGGATAGATAGCGAAATGGAGAGAAGGAGAGAGTGACAGTGAGAGATAGAAGGACAAAGAGAGCTGTAGGGAGAGATGAAGGTATGGACAAGAGGAGAGAGGGAGGGAAAGGAGAGATAGGTCTAAACAGAGGGAGTGGAAATAGAGGAGAGGAGGAGAAGATGTTCTGGAGGCTTCCATCACATTCATCCATCTGAGCAAAAGACAGAGCACACTAGCGGTGTTAGGAGAGGTCAACCAAAGTAACCAGGCTTACAGTCACACCAAGGTAACCAAGGCTACAGTCCAACCAAAGTAACCAAGCTTACAGTCACACCAAGTTAACCAAGGCTACAGTCCAACCGAAGTAACCAAGCTTACAGTCACACTGAGATAACCAAGGCTACAGTCCAACCAAAGTAACAAAGCTTACAGTCACACCAAGGTAACCAAGGCTACAGTCCAACCAAAGTAACCAGGCTTACAGTCACATCAAGGTAACCAAGGCTACAGTCCAACCAAAGTAACCAAGCTTACAGTCACACCAAGGTAACCAAGGCTACAGTCCAACCAAAGTAACCAAGCTTACAGTCACACCAAGTTAACCAAGGCTACAGTCCAACCAAAGTAACCAAGCTTACAGTCACACTGAGATAACCAAGGCTACAGTCCAACCAAAGTAACAAAGCTTACAGTCACACCAAGGTAACCAAGGCTACAGTCCAACCAAAGTAACCAGGCTTACAGTCACATCAAGGTAACCAAGGCTACAGTCCAACCAAAGTAACCAAGCTTACAGTCACACCAAGGTAACCAAGGCTACAGTCCAACCAAAGTAACCAGGCTTACAGTCACATCAAGGTAACCAAGGCTACAGTCCAACCAAAGTAACCAAGCTTACAGTCACACCAAGGTAACCAAGGCTACAGTCCAACCAAAGTAACCAGGCTTACAGTCACACCAAGGTAACCAAGGCTACAGTCCAACCAAAGTAACCAGGCTTACAGTCACACCAAGGTAACCAAGACTACAGTCCAACCAAAGTAACCAAGTTTACAGTCACACCAAGGTAACCAGGGCTACAGTCCAACCAAAGTAACCAAGCTTACAGTCACACCAAGTTAACCAAGGCTATAGTCCAACCAAAGTAACCAAGCTTACAGTCACACTGAGGTAACCAAGGCTACAGTCCAACCAAAGTAACCAAGCTTCAGTCACACCAAGGTAACCAAGGCTACAGTCCAACCAAAGTAACCAAGTTTACAGTCACACCAAGGTAACCAAGGCTACAGTCCAACCAAAGTAACCAAGCTTCAGTCACACCAAGGTAACCAAGGCTACAGTCCAACCAAAGTAACCAAGCTTCAGTCCAACCAAAGTAACCAAGTTTACAGTCACACCAAGGTAACCAAGGCTACAGTCCAACCAAAGTAACCAAGTTTACAGTCACACCAAGGTAACCAAGGCTACAGTCCAACCAAAGTAACCAAGCTTCAGTCACACCAAGGTAACCAAGGCTACAGTCCAACCAAAGTAACCAAGCTTCAGTCCAACCAAAGTAACCAAGTTTACAGTCACACCAAGGTAACCAAGGCTACAGTCCAACCAAAGTAACCAAGCTTACAGTCACACCAAGGTAACCAAGGCTACAGTCCAACCAAAGTAACCAGGCTTACAGTCACACCAAGGTAACCAAGGCTACAGTCCAACCAAAGTAACCAAGCTTACAGTCACACCAAGGTAACCAAGGCTACAGTCCAACCAAAGTAACCAGGCTTACAGTCACACCAAAGTAACCAAGCTTCAGTCACACCAAGGTAACCAAGGCTACAGTCCAACCAAAGTAACCAAGTTTACAGTCACACCAAGGTAACCAAGGCTACAGTCCAACCAAAGTAACCAAGCTTCAGTCACACCAAGGTAACCAAGGCTACAGTCCAACCAAAGTAACCAAGCTTCAGTCCAACCAAAGTAACCAAGTTTACAGTCACACCAAGGTAACCAAGGCTACAGTCCAACCAAAGTAACCAAGTTTACAGTCACACCAAGGTAACCAAGGCTACAGTCCAACCAAAGTAACCAAGCTTCAGTCACACCAAGGTAACCAAGGCTACAGTCCAACCAAAGTAACCAAGCTTCAGTCCAACCAAAGTAACCAAGTTTACAGTCACACCAAGGTAACCAAGGCTACAGTCCAACCAAAGTAACCAAGCTTACAGTCACACCAAGGTAACCAAGGCTACAGTCCAACCAAAGTAACCAGGCTTACAGTCACACCAAGGTAACCAAGGCTACAGTCCAACCAAAGTAACCAAGCTTACAGTCACACCAAGGTAACCAAGGCTACAGTCCAACCAAAGTAACCAAGCTTACAGTCACACCAAGGTAACCATACTACAGTCAAACAGAAACAACAGTTGATTCTACTACAGTCACACAAAGCGAACCAGGGTAATCAATATTAATGATAATCAATGATATTCGGGGTAATCAATGTTAGTACAGACATTCTGGAGGGTAGCTTACTCATTTCCAGCTGATCAGGTGATCATCCCCATTCATAATGATTTCAATCCTCTCTCCACTAATCCATCATCACAGTACAAAATCTATCTTGAGGGAGATGCGATAACACAATCCTCTCTCCACTAATCCATCATCACAGTACAAAAGCGATCTTGAGGGAGATGCGATAACACAATAAAAAATATGCACATATACACACACAGCTCTGTCAACTAGAATCCTCTCATGCTGAGTAACTGAAGAGCGCAAATCATTAGACAACACCTCAGCTTTAATCATACTGTAGTTTTCCTCTCTATCACCAAATCCCACTGGCTCATATCACTAGAAACATTACATTTGATCAATTCCTGTCATTTGTAAGGAAGTTGCCTCTCTCTCTCTGTTTCTCCCACTCTTTGTCTCTCTGGATTCCCCTCTCTCCAGCCTCTATGACTATCTGACTTCCTCTCTGCCTCATCAGAACCTCCCTCTCTCCTCGCTCTCACTACCTATCGAATCCATTCCCCCTATTTTGAATCCATTTTATTTCCCTGTCTTCCCCCTTCTCTCTCTTTCTAATTATCTTCTTCCCCCTTTATCTGTCTTTCTCATTATCTCCTTCTCCCGCTCTCTCTCCTTCTCTCTATTCCCCTCGTGAACAATTAATAAAGTCTAAAAATGGCTGAGTGTGTCTCGGCCCAGACTTGCGTTAGTGAAACCCCATTTGATGATCATTTTCAACACTCCACTAGAGATGATGATTAGGATTCCGAATTGCACTAATTAGGCTGGTTACCGAAGCGGAATGTCCACGGCGACAGACAGGACTCCAGAGCTCTAGGAAGGAGCCACATTTCTATGGAACTTCCTGAAGTTCCTAGAACAAACAGAGGAGACTCCCCATTTAAATGTTCAGTTGCCATACTCTATTGTAACCTTAGAATGAGGCCAATGGCTGAGTGCTGACAGTGTCTCCTGAGGGTGTCTCCTTAACAGCCTTCTTTTACCCATGTCGTTTCTTACTGCCATTGCACTCACTTGTGTCACTTGTGTCGTCACCATTCTAGGTGTCTTTCATATACACAAAGCAATAAACGTGTAAGAAATGTGTAATAACAACGTACTGTTCATTCATAGTGTTTCAAGGTGTGACTTGGGTCAAACTAATCACATTAAAGTGGGAAGAATACAGAGGAGGCTGGTGGTAGGCGCTATAGGAGGACGGGCTCATTGTAATGGCTGGAATGAAATATATGGAACGGTATTGAACACATCAAACATGGAAACCATATGTTTGACTCTGCTACATTTACTCCATTCCAGCCATTACAATGAGCCCGTCCTCCTATACCTCCTCCCACCAGCCTCCACTGGAAGGATACCACTGAGAAGATTGTTTTAAAGTTTTCAAACTTCATAATTACCTCAGAGAGTCATCATGAGGTCAGAGGTCAATACTTAGAGACATAGGTTGCGTCTCAAAATTCCCTATATAATGCACTACTTTTGACCAGGGACCATACAGCTCTGGTGAAAAGTAGTGCACTATAAAGGGAATAGGGTTTCATTTGGGATGCAGCCATAACATCACACAGTACCATTCCACTTCACAGAAAGGTGAACCACTGTGATCTCTATGAGTATGTTTACATGCACACTAATAATTCGATATTAAACTGATTATGGCAGCAGGATGTGTATGGCATTAGTCATGTGAACACCTTACTGTGTTTATCTTAATCGGCGTAAGGTCCAAATCTAAGTAAGCATACGCCGATTAGAACACCTGGTATTCTGAGCAGTCTTGGTAATTATTACGACATTTCATTTTCAACAGTTTAGTCGGCGTTCCAGCAGTGTCCCACCAGGTAGCCTGATTTCAGATGTGTCCATGTAAACAGGATTATTAGGGAATTGTTCTTCTCGCAAGCATGAGCCAGACCTGAGCCAGACCTGAGCCAGACCTGAGCCAGACCTGTGCCAGACCTGAGTCAGACCTGAGCCAGACCTGTGCCAGACCTGAGCCAGACCTGTGCCAGATCTGAGCCAGACCTGAGCCAGACCTGAGCCAGACCTGTGCCAGACTTGAGCCAGACCTGTGCCAGACCTGAGCCAGACCTGTGCCAGACCTGAGCCAGACCTGAGCCAGACCTGTGCCAGACTTGAGCCAGACCTGTGCCAGACCTGAGCCAGACCTGTGCCAGACCTGTGCCAGACCTGAGCCAGACCTGTGCCAGACTTGAGCCAGACCTGTGCCAGACCTGAGCCAGACCTGTGCCAGACCTGTGCCAGACCTGAGCCAGACCTGTGCCAGACCTGTGCCGGACCTGTGCCGGACCTGAGCCAGACCTGAGCCAGACCTGTGCCAGACTTGAGCCAGACCTGTGCCAGACCTGAGCCAGACCTGTGCCAGACCTGTGCCAGACCTGAGCCAGACCTGTGCCAGACCTGAGCCAGACCTGTGCCAGATCTGTGCCAGACTTGAGCCGGACCTGAGCCAGACCTGTGCCGGACCTGTGCCGGACCTGAGCCAGACCTGAGCCAGACCTGTGCCAGACTTGAGCCAGACCTGTGCCAGACCTGAGCCAGACCTGTGCCAGACCTGTGCCAGACCTGAGCCAGACCTGTGCCAGACCTGAGCCAGACCTGTGCCAGACCTGAGCCAGACCTGTGCCAGACCTGAGCCAGACCTGTGCCAGACCTGAGCCAGACCTGAGCCAGACCTGTGCCAGACCTGAGCCAGACCTGTGCCAGCTTTAAACACTCATTTACTGTACTTCTCTAATCCTCAGGCGAATCTTCCGACGGCTCAATTAGAGATGTTTCTTTAAAGAAAAGTTAATCAATGGATGGGACTTGCCTGCTCTCTTCTCATAACACACACACACACACACACACACACACACACACACACACACACACACACACACACACACACACACACACACACACACACACACACACACACACACACACACACACACACACACACATATAGACACACACACATTTAGACACACACATATAGACACACACACACAGACACATATAGACACACACATACACATATAGACACACACACCCACACACCCACACACACACACACACACACACACACACACACACACACACACACACACACACACACACACACACACACACACACACACACACACACACACACACACACACACACACACACACATAAAAGTACAGACACACACAGGCGCTGCGGCCGTACCACAGCCGACACACATACACTCACACACCTATATGAGAAAGCGTGTCAGTGCTTAGCTGTAATTACCTGCCTGGTGTTGCTGAGAGCGGAAAATCTTCAGAACGGTCGTGACAGAAGAGCATGATGGGAAATATTACACAGCATTCTACTTGGAGTTTGGGTAAACAATTTAGGCAATTAACTATCTCCAATGTTAACCACTGAAGTTACATGTCAAGTTGGAGTCATATTGTACACAGTGTGAAGTCCTATTGTACACCGTGTGTAGGCCTATTGTACACAGTGTGTAGGCATATTGTACACATCGTGTAGGCCTATTGTACACAGCGTGTAGGCCTATTGTACACAGTGTGTAGTTCTATTGTACAGTGTCTCCCATGTTTAAGCTAAGTCTGAATGTGAGTCAGTGTATTCCACATTGCAAAAGTGAGTAATGACTTGTAACTGAAATGACATAACATATCCCAAAACTTGACTGGATGATGATCATGATGTCACATGATCGTTGATATTTTCTTATGATGTACCAGTTAGACGTGCACTAGCACCCATGGAGAGGGCTCTATTCATGAGATGGCCTGTTCAATGTCCTCTGGTTCCAATTTTGCGTGCTCACACACACACACTCGCACACACACATGCACACACACGCACGTGTGGTCATGTCAGATCCTGAGTCAGATCCTCAGTTGGCAGGTTTTGTCTCAAAATCAACAAACTGAAGTTTGAACTATTAGAGTCAACTGGAAGTCTTGACATGAAAACAACAATGTTTACCAATTATCTTCTGCAGCCCCAGGTGTAAACCAGTTTACATACAGTGTACATACAGTCTGAGGACACTTAGTAGAACCTGTAGGGGACACCTGTCCTGTCGCATATCGTTACAATGAAGACATCTCTATAGGGGCCAATCCAAACAATGTCAGCCAGTTGACAGTTCTTTCCTCTTCCTGTTCATCTGGGCCCACATCTCTGGTCAGATCAGGGCACCAGCCACCAGACCCAATTTGTCTGGTCAGGCTCCACTGCTTCCATTTTTCCCCCGTCCAGTTCCAACCCCTGTTAATACCAGGTTCCTGGCTGCTGCCGCTCAAGGACAGTGGTGTGTTTATTGGGGTGCTGTAGTGAAGCTCACTGCAGTACTGTATTGGTTTTTAAGCCTCAATTCCATAGTGGGACCATTAAGATGTGGGATTGTGTGCATCCCAAACGGCACCCTATTCCCTTTATAGTGCAGTATAATAAAGGAACAGGGTGACGTTTGGGACATGGACGTAGCTACCTGCTGTCCCTCCGAAACAGCTTCAAATCTATCCTACCCTCCACATCTGCAGCATGGTGTGACACTCAATCGTCCGGCTATTTGTTTATGAAGTCTGGAATAAAGCGGTATGGACTATTGTAGTCCGCGGTAACGCCATAAGAGTTAGAGTAATTTATCAACTCACACAGCAGAATAAGAGCAATGAAAAACAGCTGGTTCCTTCCAGGAAAAGGAGACATACCGTGGCAGGCTACCTATATAAGACTGTCTGGTTTTGACCAATTACAGCAAGCCAAAGTGGGAGCCACCACTGAAGAAGATTGTAAATCAGTTAAGATTGAGTGTTATTATTAGGGTGACATGAAATGAGCAATGCTGAGACACAATAAATAATAATAAATACGCCAACAGTATAGGCCTAACCCTGTTAGTCTAGGCTACCCAAAGTGAGCGCCATCTCCTTTCTGTGACCAGTTAAAGATTCAGAAACACTTGGTCTGAATATGACATGGTATGACAATTCCATAAGGAGATGGCAAGAGAGCAGAAACATTTCTGGGACCAGGCTACTTCTGGCCCAGGCTAATTGTAGAGTTAATGCAGTAGAACAAGCAACATTAAACTGCACTCTAAACTAACAGACTTCTCAGAGACTAAGGTTGGTTATATCAACACCCTGGTCCGTGACTGCAAATGAGTTGCTTTTCGAGAGAAAGAGAGAAAGCGGCCGTTCTAAAGAGCCCTGCGTGTGCCTCTGCCTAGGGAAGCGAACCCCCCTGCTGTAGGTGCCGCTGACCAATTCATTCATTTGGATAGATGCGACTGCTACTGTCAGAGCTTCACCGCGGGACTTGGCAGTCAGAGAGCGGAAATAAGAAATGTTCATTTTACTTAATGTGTTTGCCTGAATATATCACTATCACAACTGTTTTTGTGTAAGGATTAATGACTGTTGGGAAATGTGTCATATTGGAACAAGGATATTTGTTAACTTGCTTACAAAGTAGACTATTCTCTAGGTTTAGAAATGTAACTTTAAATGATTGTTGTTTAGGAGCGCTTGAGTGGGTGCGCGTCATAAACGGTTTATTCCATGTGTAACTCTGTGTTGTTGTTTGTGTCGCAATACTTTGCTTTATCTTGGCCAGGTCGCAGTTGTAAATGAGAACTTGTTCTCAACTAGCCTACCTGGTTAAATAAAGGTGAAATAAAACAATTTAAAAATTGGAAATTCTAGTGAGGGTGATTCGCTGTCCGTGGTGCTGAACTTTGCAGCGCGAGTAGACCAATAGGTTAGCGCTCGCGCCCATCTCCATTATACAGTGTCTAAAAAACTGTTATGTGCCAACAAATTGAACAAGTCTTTTAACTATATACCACACAGATATAGCATATAGCCCTGGGCACCATGAGCAACTAAACATAGGCTATTCCATTTTCAAGAGAAAAATAACTTTTCAAAATATATCCTACCTGCATTAACTTGCTCTACTGTTAGTTTGTGATTTGATTTCACTGGCTGTTTTGGAAGAAATATACATATTATGACTAAAAGCCGTATTCCTACCAATTGATTTAGCAATATCCATAAATCTAAATCTTAGAAAGCAAGTGCAACAAACGGGTTGGGACTGAACGAATAGCCTAACAGGATATAGGTTAAGGTCCCATTAAGCATCAAAGAGAAAGAGAACAAACTTACGTGTGCCGTCAAACCGTGTGGCTATGGTGTCCAGAAACGTGTTCTGCGGCGCAAGTAATCCTTTCATCACAGGCATTTTCTCTCCCTGTTGTCCAAGTCCCCATCAAAGTCACGGAAGAGAAGGTGTGAGCCGACCTAATATGTGTGAGGCGCGCACGTTAACAACGATTCGCCGGAGTCGTCCGCGATACATCGGTGGAATCCGATTGCTATCGAGTGGAGAGTGTGTGTGAGAGAGATGCGCGCTCACTGGAACCGTGTGAAAATGTGGGTATGTGTGTGACAAGTGGATGTGACGCCTGCAGGTGCAATTCAGGTAACAGCTACTCCGGGACGCCCGCGAGAAATCCAGACGCGGGAACGAGCTTTCTGTCAGCAGTTTCATTATTATGTCAATGGATTTCAATGATCATCATTTCTCACTGTGCAATGACATAGGCGATCAATCAAACCGACTACAACACTGTGATCAAGCAAACTATTTTAACTGTCTGAAAGTGAATATGTTGCAGCCAACTAGGAAACGTACTATTTCTATCTCTTATTTTTCTCTAGGCTACTTTTACGATCTTCAATGCAGTATGTTCGTTCTCGTCAGAAAAGTAATAAATAACGTTCAATTTTGAATAAAAGAAAGTAGCCTACAGCTTGAACATAACAGTGGTCTATAAAATATATCCCAAATACATTAAGAATGCCGGTTTTCGATTGAAATATCTATACTATAATTAATAATAGCCTAAGCCTGCAGGTTAGGGAAAGTTGAGTAGGCCTATGAGGTCACACGCCTTAGTGACAAGACTAGGGGAACACATAAACCATAAATGCACAGGCAAGCACGTGTACAAGAACAGTGTAGTCTTTTGTTCCAATCAGCTGACTCTGACATAGGGCCTAACTGAGATAAAGGAGCGTCAGGAAAAAGGGAGAACAATAAGCTACACATTGAGCAAACACATGTAATAGATAGTCGAGTACCAGACTATTTTGTTATTAGTGTCTGTCATCCGACTCTCTCTCTCTCGCATCTCTGTCTCCCCCCTCCCCCCATCGTCTAGAACGAGACTCTGCCACCCCCTAATGGTGCAACGGATACATAGCAGTTGAAGAATGGCAACGTTGGGCATGTAGTAACCCAATGGCGCCCCTTTGTGATTTGTAATGGAAACACATGCTTGACACAAACAACACACACACACACACACACACTCATTGACAAATTAATAAAAAAGTTGTCTGAAATTGTGGGGGCCCTTGCCTGTGGAGTGGCAAATTTAGACTTTGGCTGACTGCATGTTTCTGTGCGTGTGTGTTCCTGTGTGTGTGTGTGTATGTGTGTGTGTGTGTGTGTGTGTGCGTGTGCGTGTGCGTGTGTGTGTGTGTGTGTGTGTGTGTGTGTGTGTGTGTGTGTGTGTGTGTGTGTGCGTGCGTGCGTGTGGTAGTAGTAGTAGTGAAGAGACTGGCTCCATGTGCCCTATAGTGTACTGTCGCGTCATTGACTATAATTAAATGTGACGACTGTATATTACGAAATCAATTCTCTATGTGTAATTTAATTACGCGATTAAACTAATCATGCAACTTTAATCAAGAAATCAATTCTCTATGCGTAATTTAATTACGTGATTAAACTAATCATGCAACTTTAATTAACTAGGAAGTCGGGGCACCACGGAAAAAGGTTGTTTATAGAGTGTCAATTTCCGAATATAACTCTTCAGATATTTTCATATCTTATCAAAACAGCCGCATATTAATTAATTTTACCTCATCAGTCTCATTATTGAACGTCACAAACCCTTGGATATCTGCACGAACCCTAGCATAGAATCATGAATTAGCTATATACAAATTGTCTTAATTATTTTTTACTAACTAACTTAATCAATCACAGAATTACATAAACACACACACACAGGTCATACATTGGTTACTATCATGATAGGAAAGTCCCTAGTAGGCTAAGCTGATATGACGGCTTGGTAGACAAAGGAAATGGGTGGGGTAGTTCAAGAGTGGGAAACTCAAGAGTGGATTCACTACATACATAGAAATTGCTAATATTTTGATCATGAACAACCGCTCATTCGAAAAGAAATTGCAATTTATATATTTACGAGTGTCTGCCTTTGTTGTCCCTCTCTGCGATTGCCAATCCGTCTGCTGTATAGTCCGTCGACAGAGAGCCTCTGGTTTGTCCACCAGAGATCAAAGTCATAGGTTGTTAGAATGGATACTTCAGAGTACCATTCGGAAATTTTCTTAGATCGGAAGCGTTTACCAGACTAAAGTATTTAAACAGCTGCAGTCTGAATAATTGTTCTTTAGTTCATAGATTTCTAAGCCATTTCAATGTGGGGACCTCGTCCTTGTGTTTTTGACTTTTGTAGAGTTGCCAACCATTTCAACATGTAGCTACCACTTCATGTTTTCTGATCTTCTTAACCATTCGAGACGTCCGGCTTACCGTGGGTCTCTTTGGCACAAAATGTACATTTTGTCACGGGTGGTTTTATACTCTGTGGAAGAAGCCTCCAGTGGCCTGGAGCCTCCAGTGATGATCCATGGCCCGGAGCCTCCAGTGATGATCCATGGCCCGGAGCCTCCAGTGATGATCCATGGCCCGGAGCACTCCAGTGATGATCCATGGCCCGGAGCCTCCGGCGACGATCCACGGTCCGGAACCTCCGTTGACGTTCCACGGTCCGTTTCCTCCTGCGACGATCCACGGTCCGGAGCTTCCGGCGACGATCTACGGTCCGGAGTCCCCGACAACGATCCACGGTCCGGAGCTTCCGGCGACGATCCACGGTTCAGTTCCTCCAGCGACGATCTACGGTCTGGAGTCCCTGACGACGATCTGCGGTCCGGAGTCCCCGGCGACGATCTACGGTCCGCAGTCCTCTGGCGATGATTCACGGTCCGGAGCTTCTGGCAACGATCCCCGCACCAGAGGCGCCGCCGAAGTTGTCAGAGCCACAAGCGGAGCGGGATCTGCGTCCCGCACCGGAGCCGCCACCGAGGGTAGATGCCCACCTGGACCCTCCCCTATAGGTTCAGGTTTGCGGCCGGCATCCACACCTTTGGGGGGGGTACTGTCACGCCCTGACCTTAGAGATCCTTTTAATTCTCTATTTGGTTAGGTCAGGATGTGACTAGGGTGGGCAATCTATGTTTTCTATTTCTTTGTTGGCCTTGTATGGTTCCCAATCAGAGGCAGCTGTCTATCGTTATCTCTGATTGGGGATCATATTTAGGCAGCCTTTTCCCACCTGTTGTTTGTGGCATCTTGTTTTTGTGTAGCTGCCTGTGAGCAGCCCAAAACGTCACGTTTCGTTTTCTTCTGTATTGTTTTTGGTGAGTTTCATATTTATTAAACATGTGGAAATCTAAGTACGCTGCGCCTTGGTCCATTCATTCAGACGATCGTGACACCCTCGCTTCCTACTCGTCGCCAAACCCACTGGCTCCAGGTCATTTACAAGTCTCTGTTAGGTAAAGCCCCGCCTTATCTCAGCTCACTGGTCACCATAGCAGCACCCACCCGTAGCACGCGCTCCAGCAAGTATATCTCACTGGTCACCCCCAAAGCCAACTCCTCCTTCCAGTTCTCTGCTGCCAATGACTGGAACGAACTGCAAAAATCACTGAAGCTGGAGACTCATATCTCCCTCACTAGCTTTAAGCACCAGCTGTCAGAGCAGCTCACAGAATACTGCACCTGTACATAGCCCATCTGTAAACAGCCCATCCAACTACCTCATCCCCTTTCTGTATTTATTTATTTATCTTGCTCCTTCGCACCCCAGTATCTCTACTTGCACATTCATCTTCTGCACATCTACCATTCCAGTGTTTAATTGCTATATTGTAATTACTTCGCCACCATGGCCTATTTATTGCCTTTACTTCCCTTATCTTACCTCATTTGCACTCACTGTATATAGACTTTCTTTTCTTTTTCTACTGTATTATTGACTGTATGTTTGTTTATTCCATGTGTAACTCTGTGTTGTTGTTTGTGTCGCACTGCTTTGCTTTATCTTGGCCAGGTCGCAGTTGTAAATGAGAACTTGTTCTCAACTAGCCTACCTGGTTAAATAAAGGTGAAATAAAAAATAAAATAACAAAATGACCAATATCACTTAATTTGTTTGTTTCCTCTCTAGGATCATTTACAGTAATATAATTTATATATCACTTAATTTGTTTGTTTCCTCTCTAGGATCACTTACAGTAGTATAATTTAAAACAATGTCTGTAAACTGTCTTTCACATGTCTGTCAATCAAACAATCTCAGATGGACCATGGTGTTATATAGGCCTACTTTGGTCTTGGATTGAAGAAGCTTTAGAGTGCCGCCCTCTCCTTAAAACAGAGAAGTGGTGAATCATGGGAGATGTACAGTGGGGAGAACAAGTATTTGATACACTGCCGATTTTGCAGGTTTTCCTACTTACAAAGCATGTAGAGGTCTGTCATTTTTATCATAGGTACACTTCAACTGTGAGAGACGGAATCTAAAACAAAAATCCAGAAAATCACATTGTATGATTTTTAAGTAATTAATTTGCATTTTATTGCATGACATAAGTATTTGATCACCTACCAACCAGTAAGAATTCCGGCTCTCACAGACCTGTTAGTTTTTCTTTAAGAAGCCCTCCTGTTCTCCACTCATTACCTGTATTAACTGCACCTGTTTGAACTCGTTACCTGTATAAAAGACACCTGTCCACACACTCAATCAAACAGACTCCAACCTCTCCACAATGGCCAAGACCAGAGAGCTGTGTAAGGACATCAGGGATAAATTGTAGACCTGTACAAGGCTGGGATGGGCTACAGGACAATAGCCAAGCAGCTTGGTGAGAAGGCAACAACTGTTGGCACAATTATTAGAAAATAGAAGAAGTTCAAGATGACGGTCAATCCCCCTCGGTCTGGGGCTCCATGCAAGATCTCACCTCGTGGGGCATCAATGATCATGAGGAAGGTGAGTTATCAGCCCAGAACTACACGGCAGGACCTGGTCAATGACCTGAAGAGAGCTGGGACCACAGTCTCAAAGAAAACCATTAGTAACACACTACGCCGTCATGGATTAAAATCCTGCAGCACACGCAAGGTCCCCCTGCTCAAGCCAGCGCATGTCCAGGCCCGTCTGAAGTTTGCCAATGACCATCTGGATGATCCAGAGGAGGAATGGGAGAAGGTCATGTGGTCTGATGAGACAAAAATAGAGCTTTTTGCTCTAAACTCCACTCGCCGTGTTTGGAGGAATAGAAGGATGAGTACAACCCCAAGAACACCATCCCAACCGTGAAGCATGGAGGTGGAAACATCATTCTTTGGGGATGCTTTTCTGCAAAGGGGACAGGACGACTGCACCGTATTGAGGGGAGGATGGATGGGGCCATGTATCGCGAGATCTTGACCAACAACCTCCTTCCCTCAGTAAGAGCATTGAAGATGGGTCGTGGCTGGGTCTTCCAGCATGACAACGACCCGAAACACACAGCCAGGGCAACTAAGGAGTGGCTCCGTAAGAAGCATCTCAAGGTCCTGGAGTGGCCTAGCCAGTCTCCAGACCTGAACCCAATAGAAAATCTTTGGAGGGAGCCGAAAGTCCGTATTGCCCAGCGACAGCCCCGAAACCTGAAGGATCTGGAGAAGGTCTGTATGGAGGAGTGGGCCAAAATCCCTGCTGCAGTGTGTGCAAACCTGGTCAAGAACTACAGGAAACGTATGATCTCTGTAATTGCAAACTAAGGTTTCTGTACCAAATATTCAGTTCTGCTTTTCTGATGTATCAAATACTTATGTCATGCAATAAAATGCAAATTAATTACTTAAAAATCATACAATGTGATTTTCTGGATTTTTGTTTTAGATTCCTTCTCTCACAGTTGAAGTGTACCTATGATAAAAATTACAGACCTCTACATGCTTTGTAAGTAGGAAAACCTGCAAAATTGTCAGTGTATCAAATACTTGTTCTCCCCACTGTAGTAGATAGCTAGTGTGATGACAGTGCTGGCATCATTGAGAACTATGGGCTATGGACATGTCTTGGCCAGGTTATCTCCATTATCCAAATGCACTTGTGGCTTGGACTTCATAGAACCTACTACGTTGTCCTTACTGCAACACCATGCATTTCCTTTAGCTGTATCTATACATCAGAGAAGGCTGGAGGGAGGAGCTATACGAGGACAGGCTCATTGGAACTAAATCAATGGAATGGAGTCAAACACGTTGATCCCATGTGTTTGGTATCATTCCATTGATTCCATTCCAGTTATTACAATGAAACCGTCCTCCTATAGTTCCTCCCACCAGCCTCCTCTGCTATACACAGCATGTAGGCCATGTCTCTGTTGCACCCAGACATGTGTTTGGGTCCAAACTCTCTCCTCTCCTCTTTGGCATGTCAGTTATGTTGAGGTTCTAAGTGTGCCAGTATTCCAGCATAGCCATGGTAACGACGAGGTTACATTATTCCCTCTGGTACCATCCAGTGAGCGGGCATGGCCCTCCAGATGCACTGATGGGGACTTTACCCACATGCTGGCATAGCCTGCCAAAAGCTATGAAACACACACTCTCAGAAACACACACGCACACACACACACACACACACAATCAGACAGAAACACACACATACACTTTCTCTCTCTAATGAATACGCAAACAACTTCGCTCTCTTCAACACCATGCCACACAAAGTGAAACTGTAATCAACATTTTTCTTGACTAGTTTGCCCACAGACATCTGTCAGGAGAGACAAGCACCGAGTATCAAATAAAGCAGAATCCAAACCGACCCCAAGATGGCCACGTTGCATGCTGTTTGATCTAAAACCCTCCACCACACACACACTGTCATGCCCTGACCTTAGAGATCCTTTTTATCTCTCTATTTTGGTTGGTCAGGGCATGAGTTTGGGTGGGCATTCTATGTCTGGTGTTCTATGTTGTTCTATGTTTATATTTCTATGTGTTTGGCCTGGTATGGTTCCCAATCAGAGGCAGCTGTCTATCGTTGTCTCTGATTGAGAACCATACTTAGGTAGCCTCATCCCACCTGTGTTTTGTGGGTTGTTGTTTTCTGTCTTTGTGTCTGCACCAGACAGAACTGTTTCGGTTTCGTTCGTCTTTTTGATGTTTTTGTTATTTAGTGTTCTGAGTTAAATAAATTTAACATGGACACTTACCACGCTGCGTTTTGGTCCGATCTTGACTACTCTTCATCAGAAGAAGAGTAATATCGTTACACACACACACACACACACACACACACACACACAGATAGAGAGAAACAAATGAGCACATACAGAGATACATACAGAGATACATACGCCTAATCCTC
Organism: Salvelinus alpinus; assembly: GCF_045679555.1. Taxonomy (NCBI): domain Eukaryota; kingdom Metazoa; phylum Chordata; class Actinopteri; order Salmoniformes; family Salmonidae; genus Salvelinus; species Salvelinus alpinus. The sequence continues at coordinate 30,273,738 of NC_092111.1, read as the reverse complement.
ATGCCAGCTAATACCAACAGTGATGGCATACAGTACTGAACAATCAGCACTATCTGAACTGAAATCTGTAGAACATTGGAATCCAAGAGGTCAGTGGCTTATAGGCCTTTATGAATGTCATCTACTGAGGAGTTCTTCAATAGCTACAGTAATACACCTTCCACTGGGGCCATGGCTGTCCCAGCTAATACCTGATTCCTGTAAGAAGCGTTATTATCAGTCTCAGGAGTCCCATCCAGACCCCTGTATCAGGGCTAACACAAAGAGGGAGGGAGAATCACATGATAGAAGTGATAAGGTTATTGAATGGACACCCAAGATCACTCCCTGCATCCAGGTTTCTGGGTTGAGATGTTTTCTAGTTTGGGGACATGACAAGAAAAATATGAACAAAGGTCCTGTGCTGGTTTGATTTGTGTGGGATGTGGGGTGGTGTGTGTGTGTGAGTGTTCCGACCAAAAACAGTATAACCATGTAATAACCCTATTGCATGTCATTTCTCTGAGGCCGGTCACCCCGTCTCCTCCATGTCCTTCTGTGCTATACAGCAAATAAAACCTTCACGTAGGGGGTGATAAACGTAGGGGGTGATAAACGTAGGGGGTGATAAACGTAGGGGGTGATAAACGTAGGGGGTGATAATCTTGATTTGAGTCTTTTCCAGACAAAATGCAGGTGGATGTTCTATTTAAAAACTCTCCACCCATCACGCATGAATGAATAATTGTTATTGAAGTGTTTTCTGAAACTGGTGTATTGCCTCTTATTGGTGTACGATACCCCCATCTAGTGGTATTTCTACGACTCTGTGTTATTTATTCCGAGAACAATTTCACATGGTATAAGTAAAATAAAGTAATAATTGATTATATTTCTTTGTTCGCATTTGTACATTTTGTATATAATCTAGATCATGCATTCTACTAGGTATTATACTAGGTACTGATTTATAGATTTATAGATGTGACATATGCAATTATCCTGGAAATAGAGGCCAGGTGTGTGTGCAGACAACTTTACACTGAGGATGGCCTGAGGCCAAAACGTTTTATTTTTTTTGTTCACCTTTTCTTTATGGACTTTCTTTCGCACTATGTTTTTTTGGGGAGCCATGATGTTATAATAAACATCTTTATTTTGCATTCAAGTCTTAGTTTTGGATGTATTCATTTTTTCGACAGTGTGCTGGTCTCCATCTCTTCCAGTATTGTTATTTTGACTTCTACGCACCTGGAACATATACTATTCAGTAGTAAAGGGCCTTATAAGAGCGCAGACGGCCTCGTCATTTATAACCACGTTATAACCGTAGCATATTAAATGCAATAGAAGATAACCTAATTTGGGTAGAGACAGTACTGGGAGACCGTTAGGGAATCCCCTTTGATCAGCAGCAGATTGAGAGAGCTGTACTACAATGTCAGCTGTGACCATTTAATGGTCTTAATGATTATTTACTGTCAGCTTCATTGACGAGGAATTTAAGCATATGAGATGGATAAATAAAGGCAGACAAACACACACATCAGAGTGACATGTCTTTCTCTTAGTTAGTCACAATGAATGAAGTCTAACCAGGCTTGACTTGCTCTGGCTATAGGGAGATAGATAATTCTGTTTTTCTAATTAACCAAGAGGGTAATGGAGCTCTCTCCTTGTCTCTCTCTCGCCTTCTATCTCTCTCCCACCGTCTCTCTTTCTCTTAGGTCCTCTATCTCAATTTCTAAAATGTTCAATATATATTGTTCTGCCTTGCTATGCCTGTAAGGTTAATTTAATATAAAACATTGATTAATCTAGAACTTGTCAAGTGAGTTGTGTTGTCCCTGTCTCACAGTAAGGGAGTGTAAATTCTATTCCAGTGTGGGGAGCTCAATTCTGGCCTCATTTTGCTCATCTCTTTTCAGAGGTTAATATGAGTATATAAAATGGAAAGTGCACGGATAACAAGCGCATACCTGGCAGCGCTTGCTTCCAGGCTGCAGCGTCCCCTTCTGACGCATGAAAGACAAAAACCAGGAGAGGCTCGAGCATACGGATGACAGCAATCTCTCTCTCCTTTCTCTCTCTCTACCTGCCCCTCTTTCTCATTTCCTCTCTCTCTCGTCACCCATTTTGCAATAGCCTAATTGGGGAAAGCGCCACGAGCCACTTTGAAAGACACTTGAAGCTCACCGGCAGGTTCCGTCACTCGTCCGACTGTCACACACGACAGACATCAGTTCTGCAGCTCCGAAGCAGAGTGACCTTTCTGAAATACATGTAGGTACATGAATTTATCGCGCATTCTAAATTGTACATTCTAAATAATTTTATGGGACCTTAGACGCTTTGTTTAATCTCAATGGATATCCAACTATTCAACGGATTCCGCTGTTATTGAAGGTAATTATAATTATCTATTTTTGGCTATTTTTTCTGATACTATTTTTTCTTATTATTTTTCGATAACTTTATACAACACCTGCTATGCTGCTCTCTTATTTTACCATTCCATTGGGAATTCGTATTAGCCTATGTTTGGTGCTTGCTTCTGAACCTGACATTTTTGGGGGGTTCTTGAATAGGCTACTTTTCTTCAAGTAAAATACCCCCATTGCGTATGCCAGTAGGCTATACCTTTAGGTTTTGTGGGAATTTACTTATTGATGCTGACATGCGTTATTGCAACTGTATCGTTAGCCTATATTTTGCAAATAACACGTTAGGCTATCCAAATAGCTTAGGTCTTTTTGAAACTTTTATAGGGATGAAACACGATTTTTTTCCTCTGTGTCTTATAAATGTTCAGTGTTGGGGATGTTGGGGAGCAGTGAACTACACTTGAAACAGCCTAGCTTTTGTGTGTAAAAGGCTAAATTACATATTCTGTTAACATCTGACTGTGATCTGTTCTTGCAATTTGTAATCATTTCAGATTTAGATAGGATCATAGACTAATTCGTTTTCATTGCATAGTCTAGTTTACATTTGATTGATGTCAACTAATGTGAACTCAACGTGAAAAAAAAATAGATTAAAAGTTGGGTGAAAAAATACGAAATTCCCTTACGTTGACGACTTTTTGCAAATCCAATCCATTTTCAACTGTTGATTCAACGTCATCAGAATTTTTTATTTAAATGTTGAAATGACGTGGAAACAACGTTGATACAACCAGTTTTTGCCCAGCGGGTTGGATGTAATGAACTACTTTTTAAAAGTAACTTTAGTTAAGTAAACTATAGGCTTTTCTTAAGGGTAGCATTAGTATAGCTTAACTTCTTCCAGTGTGAAGTAATTGGTAGCTTGGTAAACTAGCCTACTATATTTTCAGAGTAGCTTCCCCAACTATGTAAATGTTTTTGGCAGGTAGGCTACGCTCCTATTGACAGTAGAGAAAGAAATGGCCATCTCTCACTTTCCCCTTTAAACACTGTTTGAATAGGCTACACATCCTATCCAGGCTATTCATTATAAACAACATCACTTTCCCCTTTAAACACTGTTTGAATAGGCTACACATCCTATCCAGGCTATTACTTATAAACAACATCACTTTCCCCTTTAAACACTGTTTGAATAGGCTACACATCCTATCCAGGCTATTCATTATAAACAACATCACTTTCCCCTTTAAACACTGTTTGAATAGGCTACACATCCTATCCAGGCTATTCATTATAAACAACATCACTTTCCCCTTTAAACACTGTTTGAATAGGCTACACGTCCTATCCAGGCTATTCATTATAAACAACATCACTTTCCCCTTTAAACACTGTTTGAATAGGCTACACGTCCTATCCAGGCTATTCATTATAAACAACATCACTTTCTAAGTCAAGATCCTCAAAAATGATTTCCCCTAATTCAACGGCTTCACATGCCGCCATAAAAAAATATATGCCTACAATAGGGAAACATTGAAGATAATGGCTTATGGAGATGGGGGCGAGAATAATTTGAACAGCAAACATATGTAAGAAAAGTTGATAAGCAGCCCATCACATCCAGAGCGTTTCCATGGAGAGTTATTAAATCCCTAGGACAAAAACAAGCCATGCATATAACAGTGGCACGGCAGAAAATAATAAATACATTTATGCGCAATTGTCACATTTAATACCTACCGGAGCGTAGTGGTGAATTCATTATTACACCAACTGTATGTTAATACAACTGCCTCTGTTTATGGGCTACATGCTCGCGCGCGCGCGTGTTTCATCGCGATTTGAAATTGAAGGTTAAAAAGAAATCAACAATTATATTGGGGGGAAGATAAATATCCATCAAATCATGCAGTGTGCCTCTGGTAACATACCATTATTGTGTAGCCTACAAACTAAACCAACTCTGTAAGAGCGGACACATTCAGGTCTCATTCGCGTTCTCACATTTACTTCTCATAATAATAATGGATACACTCCACATGCTCACACAGTTAGGCTACATTTGGTTCCCATATTAGTATTAGTAAATTATAAATGTGTAGTATTAGCATAATGTTGCCCAGAGAAACTACCCACTGGGCACAGACGTCAATTCAACTTCTATTCCACGTTGGTTCAACTTAATTTAATTGAAATGACGTGGAAACAACGCTGATTCAACCAGTGTGTGCCCTGTAGGTAGGTGGCCGTTGGATCCGTGCAGTGTGTGTGAGAGAGAGAGATGAGACAGCGTGCGCATGTGTTTGTCTGCCAATAGCCTACTGCAGAAGAGCGAGCTGCTTCACACGGTTGAAACTGGCTGATGACTGCATTGACTGGCCTACAACTGAACTCACCGTGTATTGGTCGCTTCACCAGTTTTTCAACGGAATCCTTGTAGCATACCAGCTGGTCTGTAGCCTAATTCCGTGAACAGTCTCTGTCACTGTGGATTGTTTTGACTGATATTCCGTTTAGACCACCGATAGACTCGTTTTATTCCGTTGCTGGTTGAAAAGGTCAGAAAGCGCGCAGCCAGCAAGAAACGACGGGGTATGTTGCTACGCAGCTGATATGATATAGACATAATAGACCGACGAATAGTGTAAAAGAGAGAGATGAGGTGATGTTCTGACTCACTGAGACAGTGTGGACAGAAATCAAGACGAGGAACTCTATTCGTGTACTACCTACGGCATCTCGGAATCTCAACAGAAACCAGCAGCCAGCGGATGTCAGGTCTGTCTGACTAACTTCGATTGAAAATGTACATGTTTTTATGGATATACCAGTAGGCTGCCTGAGATAAATACGATGGAGATTGGGGAGTTTATTTTGTGTTGATATTCACAATTCGTCAATCATGGACGACGTGCAAATATGACAACTGACACAACGTTTGCCTCTAAAACTTTCCCCAGTCAGTGACGGGACGATTTGTTGCGCGCGTCTTTTGTGGAATGAATAGTGTGTCAAGGCGCGCAGCATCAATCGTCTTCATATAGACACTGTCCAAGGTCCAACTGCAAACGTTCCCTAATGAACTCAAATACTCTCTTTCAAATCAAATCAAATTGTATTGGTCACATACACATGGTTAGCAGATGTTATTGCGAGTGTAGCGAAATGCTTATGCTTCTAGATCTGACAGTGCAGCAGTATCTAATAGGTAATATCTAACAATTCCACAACAAAAGTTAATGAATAGTCTCTCTCTCTCTCTCTCTCTCTCTCTCTCTCTCTCTCTCTCTCTCTCTCTCTCTCTCTCTCTGGTGTTTGTGAGCTGCATCATTAGTGTGGGGATCACTCAGTCCCATGTGATGGACCCCCAGCAGTGTGATGGAGGCCATGTGTCAGAGGGGTGTAACACTCCTGGTAATGGGGACCACCGTCCCCCTCCTGCCAAACTGGTCCGCCTGGAGTTGAACGGTGGCGGGGGCCCCTCAGGTCCACACCAGGGCAGGACGAGACAGTGGAGCCCAGGGGTCAGAACTTCGGCCCCCAAACTCACCACACCCGCACCACAACCCAAGAACTGGCATAAAAGAGGTAAGACTGAAAAAGAAGAGTGGCGGGGCGAGAGGGAGGAATGGGTGAATAGAGGGAGGAATGGGTGAATAGAGGGAGGAATGGGTGAATAGAGGGAGGAATGGGTGAATAGTAGGGTTGTAAAACAAGAGGAATTTTCCAGGTAAAATTGTAGAATTTTGGGAAATTTCAAGAATTCTGGGGAATTTGCATGATGCTTTAGCTTTTCATTTCCAATGCCTTCTGCTTCTATCTGGATGCTGTGAAATGATTGGCTGTGCTATGTACCCGTCATCCCAGGAAGCCTGCTGCCTGTGCTGTGTTTGGTGGAGCACAGAGAGAGCCCGGTCCCGCCAGTGGAGGATGAGAGGAGAGAGGAGCATGCAGAGTTTGTACTGGTCAGGAGAGACCTGCTGTTTAACCAGCTGATAGAGATGGCTTTACTGGCCCTGGGCTACTCTCACAGCTCAGCAGCACAGGCGAAAGGTACACACACATGCACACCAACACACACACTCACACACAGACATAAATCATGGTCACATACACACACACACACACACACACACACACACACACACACACACACACACACACACACACACACACACACACACACACACCTTCTCTTCCTCCAGTGTCAGTGTTTGTAACACAGTGTTTGCGTGTGTGTGTGTGCGCGCGTGTGTGTATGTGTGTGTGTGTGAGCGAGCGAGCCTGTGGCTGTGTGTGTTTGTGTGTGTGTGTGTGTCTGTGTGTGTAGGTTCGATCCAGGTGGGTAGGTGGAACCCTGTCCCTCTGTCCTGTGTGACTGATGCTCCTGATGCCACAGTGGCTGACATGCTGCAGGACCTCTACCATGTGACCACCCTCAAGATCCAGCTCACCAGGTACACCATCATCTCTTGTGGACAGACATACGTAACATAAATGGTATCTTAACGTCTGTCTACAGACTATGGGATGGGACAACTAACGAGGAACATTTCGGTGTGCTGGTTTTGTGTCACTGTTTATTTGGATGAATCACAATTTTGCAAGGCGCTGCATTTTTTGAATTTCTGAAGAGGAGAGCACATGTGGCACATAGACTTCCAGGAGACATGTGGAGAGAGGGGGGGTGGAGCTACCAAAGAGGTTCTGGCACTTGCAATAGATACGTATGTCATACCTCCACCCCCAAAACCTAATCGAGTAGTTTACATTCGATTTTTGTATCTGGGTTGCCACGATTAGGTAGACCAGGACACAGCTTCTGATGCTACATCTATCAACCTGCTTTCAGTGGGGGTGTGTAGTGGCAGGAAATGGTTGGCGTGAAAATCTGCTTGGCTGCATTCGTGGTTCATGATATAATAATAATTCACCATTCTGAAAACACAGCAGATGTGTTGTGTGAAGTAATTAACTAATAACTACCACCAGGTGAGGCAGGCCGGCAGGCACACACACGCACACACACACACACACACACACACACACACACACACACACACACACACACACACACACACACACACACACACAGAGAAACATGCAGTCAGCCAAAGTCTAAATCTGCCACTCCACAGGCGAGGGCCCCCACAATTTCAGACAGCTTTTTTATTCATTTGTCAATCTACTTATTTTCCACCCTCTCTTCTTCTATCTCTTCCCTCTACCTCTCCACCCCCCCCCCCCCCCCCCCCTCTCTCTCTCCCTCTCTCTCTAGTTGTCCCATGTTGTTGGAGGACCTCCCTCCAGAACAGTGGAGTCACTCCACAGTGAGAAATGCCCTGAAGGAGCTATTGAGAGACATGAACCAGAGCTCACTGGCCAAAGAGTGCCCTCTGTCCCAGGTACAACCAATGACTTATATATACACAAGATGACTGATAGGGGGTGCTGTGTTGAAGCCAGAGCTTAGCCATCTTGGCACTCCCCCACCGAAGCTACAGCAATATATTTATTAATGTCTACATTCATTTTTGACAAATGTATTCTATTACAGACACCTTAATGCAGACTTTTACATTATATTACGTGACCTAAACATACAAATAAGAAATTATTTCCTTAAAGTATATTTTTAGAGATTACTAATGTTACTGTCCCCAATCAAAACTAAAAAATACTTAATTTTGTCCAATACACACACACAGGCATAAACACGTACACGCACACACACTCACTCACACAGGCCTAAACACGTACATACACGCACACACACTCACATAGGCACAAACACGTACACACACACACACACACACACACACACACACACACACACACACACACACACACACACACACACACACACACACACACACACACACAAACAGGCATAAACACGTACACGGATTGCTGGGACAAATAAGATCTGCGGGCAGAGAGAGATATAAGGGATGTTTATCTTTTAATAGGGATCGGCGTCCCGTCAACGGGGCAGTTGTAAATCATGCAGCGCCGTTTGTCACGATCGCAGATTTTAGAGAAACAACAAATGTCGGTACATATAAGTGTCTTATGTCGGCTGATAGCTTAAATTCTTGTTAATATAACTGCACTGTCCAATATACAGTAGATATTACTGAGAGAAAATGCCATGCTATTGTCTGATGAGAGCTCCTAACAACAAAACACTTTTTTCACTGCGATAGGTTTGATAAATTCAACTCTGAAGGTGAAATGTGTACTTACATTCTGAAATCTTGCTCTGATTTATCATCCAAAGGGTCCCAGGGATAACATGAGGTGTCATTTTGTTAGATAAAATCCTTTTTCATATCCTAAAAAGGTCCATGTAGCATGCATGATCGATTTTGTATTTCCACTCGTTCAATTTGCAAAGAAAGGAATCTGTGAAAATCTAACCCTAATGTTGTTTCAACCAGTCAAATTACGTTCGTATTTATTCCTCAGAGATCCTAGAATGTAACCAGACTTACCTATATCATTAGGAGTGTAGTATATCCTATAGGACAACATTTCAAAGATGGTGGTAGAATATATTTTTTTTAAACTGTAGATTTGTTCTTTGTATTTTCTTCTACCAGATCTATTGTGTTATATTATCCTACATTCAATTCACATTTCCACAAATTCAAAGTGTTTCCTTTCAAATGGTACAAAGAATATGCATATCCTTGCTTCAGGGCCTGAGCTACAGGCAGTTAGATTTGGGTATGTCATTTTAGGCGAAAATTGAAAAAAAGGGGTCTATCCCTAGAGCCATCCTGCATCCTGTTACCTACAGCTCTGCTGGCACATACTATACCACTGTACGCTTCTGCTACTGTCTGTCTCTTCCTAGTCAATCTCTGTCTTTCTCTTTCTTTCTGTGTGTGTTTCTCCTACTTGTTGCATGCCCAGCCTTTAGCTCAGCGGGCTAAAACAGTCTTGTAACAGGCAGGCAGGTGACCCAAGTTTGAACCCAGTCGGCCACACACACACACACACACACACACACACACACACACACACACACACACACACACACACACACACACACACACACACACTTGTTACTGTGAAGGAACACAGCGTAGAGGCACCTGCTGTTGGAGAACAGATGGATGTGTCTTGTGAATATTTATAACAATCAAAATAGTCTGTCTGTTACTCACCCTGAGAGCAACAACTACAGCCTCAGTCTAATAAACAGACATTCTCTCTCTCTTTATGTTTATGTTTGCTCCCCCTCCCCTCTTTCTAGCTCATTCTCTCCCTCCAACTGTCTCCCTCTCTCTTTCTCTCTCTCAGACTCTGCCCCCCCCCCCCCCCCCCCTCTTAATTCAATGGGCTTTATTGGCATGGGAAACATATGTTTACATTGCCAAAGGAAGTGAAATAGATAATAAAGAAAAGTTTCTCTCCCTCTCTCTCTCTCAGTTATTGGAGCAGATTAGAATAAATATGAAGTGATTAAAGGTGTAATCAGATGTTAAGATGACACAGATTGTCTTGAGGGATTAACTCCAGCATCCATTTCTTAAATGACAGATGGCACCTAGATGAGGTAGCATACACACACACTCAAACACACACACACACTCATCTGTCTTTATTAAAGAGTTTACCTGGGGGTGTGTTTTAACAACCCCGTTCTGAGTCCGTTATCATCAAACATTTTATGTTCAGCTGAGACACACACACACCCAGGGAGAGAAATGGAGTCTGTTAAAACGGAGACACACACCCAGGGAGAGAAATGGAGTCTGTTAAAACGGAGACACACACCCAGGGAGAGAAATGGAGTCTGTTAAAACGGAGACACACACCCAGGGAGAGAAATGGAGTCTGTTAAAACGGAGACACACACCCAGGGAGAGAAATGGAGTCTGTTAAAACGGAGACACACACCCAGGGAGAGAAATGGAGTCTGTTAAAACGGAGACACACACCCAGGGAGAGAAATGGAGTCTGTTAAAACGGAGACACACACCCAGGGAGAGAAATGGAGTCTGTTAAAACGGAGACACACACCCAGGGAGAGAAATGGAGTCTGTTAAAACGGAGACAAAATGAGAGACAAAGCGATTATTTCATATGTGAATCGTTACTTCTTTGTCGCTTAAAAAAAAAACTGTTGTAAATAAGTTATTTCTGACTTCATATGCAATTATTGCTCAGTTCTCGAGCTCTGTTGCCAAGAGGAAAATAGACTGGGCCTCAGGCTAGCGTATGTACAGTATATAACATGCGTTCTATTTAACAGACTGGGCCTCAGGCTAGCGTATGTACAGTATATAACATGCGTTCTATTTAATAGTACTAAATGTTGCATTGATCTGCTGTGGTTTAGTATTCATAATGCTTTTCCCTGCCACTGTTACGACTCCATCTTCTTCTATTTTTTGTGTCTTTTGTCACTATCTCTCAGAGTATGATCTCCTCCATTGTTAACAGCACCTACTATGCAAATGTATCGGCCTCCAAGTGCCACGAGTTTGGCCGTTGGTATAAGCACTTCATGAATACAAAAGGCATCATGGGTAAGACTACAGGGGGACTTAAAGGGGTAGTTCACTTATATTGATCCTCAATGCTAATGTTAGCAAATAGTAGCTTTGACTATTGATATTTACTCCCCCTCTCATTTCCGTTTCTCTTCCTTCATCCCTCTCTCCACTATTCTCTTCCTCAGAGATTGACAGCTTCTCTGACCAATCCCAAACGAGCTCCACACACCCATCAACCAAACAACCATTCCAAGGCAGCACAGCCGAGCAGGTCTGCTCCTCGCCCCTCCCCTTTCCTCACGGGGGTGCCACCCACATTTCTGGGCGTAGTTGTCTGGCCCCAAGTCGCTGCCCCCCGAGGCTGGTGACCGCCCCCCTCAGCCCCCAGCTAGTCAGCCCCCAACAGATAGTCATGGCCCAGTTCCTCAACCAGCAGTATGCAGTCAGCCATATGCTAGCCCAGCAAAGCCTGTCTGTATCTGTCTCCACCTCCCCCCAGCAATTCCTCAACCACCCCCCTGTGGGGAGGCCTCCCCCCTCCCTGGCCCTAGCCAAGGGCCTCGACACCCTGCCCCAGGCTGGACCACCAGGACCCGGGTCTGGGTCCCAGAGCCAGGTGTGTGGACCATCAGACATCTCATGTGAGATCTACCAGTGGGTGAGAGAGGAGCTGAAGAGAGCAGGCATCTCCCAGGCTGTGTTCGCCCGTGTGGCCTTCAACAGGACCCAGGTAGGAGACAGACAGGGAGATAGGGGTACTGTATGTATGGGACTGTGCTGTAAACTAAGGGTTAGGGATTAATTAGGGGGTGGGGTTAGTGAAGGACAGAGTGTTATGGTGTGTGTAAACTGTGTGCTGGTGTTATCGGATTGAGTGTGTGCGCGTGTGCATGGTGATTAGCTCTTGGCATGGCCTTTGCTGCATTGTCTGTTCTGTGTGTGTGTGTGTGAATACGTGTGCTGGTGAATGTGTGTGTGTGTGCGTGTGTGTGCCAGCTCTTCTCTGCAGTAGGAACTCATGCCAGCGGTGAAGCAGCTGCTGGGCCAGCTAGTCACTCTCCCTCAGAGAGTCTCTACCTCTCCCTATCTAATCACACTTCCCCATAGAGTCTCTACCTCTCTAATCACAATTCTCCAGAGTCTCTACCTCTACCTCTCTAGTCACACTTCCCCAGAGTCTCTACCTCTACCTCTCTAATCACACTTCCCCAGAGTCTCTACCTCTACCTCTCTAATCACACTTCCCCAGAGTCTCAACCTCTACCTCTCTAATCACACTTCCCCAGAGTCTCTACCTCTCCCTCTCTAATCACACTTCCCCAGAGTCTCTACCTCTCCCTCTCGAATCACACTTCCCCAGAGTCTCTACCTCTCCCTCTCTAATCACACTTCCCCAGAGTCTCTACCTCTCCCTCTCGAATCACACTTCCCCAGAGTCTCTACCTCTCCCTCTCTAATCACACTTTCCCAGAGTCTCTACCTCTACCTCTCTAATCACACTTCCCCAGAGTCTCTACCTCTCCCTCTGTTTCTCTCCATCCCTCCATTATGCTTTCTCATCTCTCTATCACTCTCTGTCCATCTCTCTATATCTACCTCCCTCTATATCTTCTTTTCTCTGTCCATCACTTACTATCTTCCTTTCTTTTAATATTTCCTATATGTATTTCCACCCTTTCTCTGTATCCAACTTCATGACGTCTCCATGTGACAGGTCTATCCCTTGTTTTTCTCATTTCATTTAAATCTTTCTCCTTTCCCCATTTCATACCTCTCTCCCTCTCTCCCTCCCTCCCTTCCTCCCTCCCTCCCTCTGTCTATCCTGTCTGCTCCTGCAGTTAGAAGGCACTCACATTAATGGCTTCTAGAGAGACCTAGCCCACTGTTACTATTACCGTCATTATCACCAGCATCATCATGGGTGTCATTATAATGATCATTATAGCCACCTGCCCCGCATTTCTCTGTCGCTGTGACAACTGGGCTCTGCGAACAGGTAAAAGGGAGTGGGGCAGAGGAAGGAATGTCTCACCTGGGCAAGGTGCCAAGGAATAGAGTGGACGGGGCTTGGCTTGGAGTGTGAAGACCCTATTCGAGTGTGAACGCTTAATAGCTAGGGTGTGTGTGTGTGTGTGAGGAGTGAGGGGGGGTCTACATTAGAGGGATATAGTCCTAACAAAATGACATACATTTTGGGTGGGAGGGAGGGCAGAGCAACCCCCTATTAGAGTCCCATTGAATGGAAGAGTGAGTGACTGCTATACGAACAGGAGCTGACAGATAATAACTTAATAATCCGTTTATTAGCAGTGCTTTAGAAGGTGTCTGGAGTTGGTCATCTGCTATGTTGACTCTAGCACTGTAAAGGGAAAACACTACCCGTGAGGACGTGAGCTTTCTGGGTGGGTGTGAGTCTCTATGTTCAGAGGTTAACCTAGTCTAGACTAATGGCCTTCAGCCTGTTTTAGTATGAAACTTGCAGGTTGACGTTTATTCGCTTTTTTAATGTTAGAGTTAGACATTAGGGTTAGCAGTGTGGTTAAGTTTAGAGTTAAGGTTAGGGTTAGGTTTAAAATCAGACTTTATGACATTGTGGCTGTGCCAGCTATTGACCACTCTACAGAGCTGCCTGCAGAACAACATTCATGACCAAAATGCTAACCTGCACAAAACTTTCCATTAGGGTTTTGTTTGATGGTGTTAATAATTTATCTTTATCAAACATTGTCTATACGTTTCTCTTGGCCTGGTCAACATTACAGGGCTGCAACCCTGGAAGCGTAACTTGCCAAGTGTGACACTCTCATTCCTTTAAATCAGGAGTCTTCATCTTTCTCTTGCCCAGGAGCCCTCACCCAGGTTGATAAAGTGATTCATGCTTTGCCTGGCTACACAAACTCCTTGCTCCGGCCAAACTCTACAACACGCCCATGGACATTAGTTTATTCTCCACAATGAGTTTGGATCTGAGTACCTCCCAACGATTTCTAGACCGTCTGATTGGTCCCAGAAACTGATGGGTTGGGCCAGAGCCAGAACACACGTGGGTAAAGCGGCGTGGAGAAAAATTGTCATTGGCTTTGATACTCTGATTGAACCAATCGCTGATGGCTTTGGTTTGTACAGTGCCCCTCGTCACCACAAATTACTTCAATGATGGCAGTCTCAAACTGAAGTATGTAGCGAACGACAGAGCTGCGGAAGAATTCAGTTTGAGTCATCAGGTAAATTCCTGCTCTGCTCATGCCAACAAAAGTTGCATGTCCAGTGTAGCAGCTGTTTTCACGACGTAGTGATTCTATTTCCATGGTGTGTATCTTATCTTCATGTGTCTTTCTATCCTGTGTGTCAGGGCCTGCTGTCTGAGATCCTTCGTAAGGAGGAGGATCCTAAGAGTGCGTCTCAGTCTCTCCTGGTCAACCTGCGGTCCATGCAGAGTTTCCTCCAGATACCGGAAGGTGACCGCGACCGTATCTATCAGGAAGAGAGGGAGAGGAGTCTGACCACGTCGACCATTATCAACCATTCACCCAACAACACTACCCCACCATGCCACACACAGGTCGGACAGACAGACAGAGCGAGATGGAGTGTGTGTGTGTGCATGTGTGTGTGGGTTGAAGTTATATCTTGTTCATGATAGTCTAAGATGTATTCCTCTGATGTTTCAGACCAGAAAGGAAGAGGGAAACTTTGTTAAGGCTGAAGATTGGCACTCCCAGGTTTCCATTGTATTTCCTAAAGTAATCTCTCTCTCTCTCTCTCTCTCTCTCTCTCTCTCTCTCTCTCTCTCTCTCTCTCTCTCTCTCTCTCTCTCTCTCTCTCTCTCTCTCTCTCTCTCTCTCTCTCTCTCTCTCTCTCTCTCTCTCTCTCTCTCAAATTGTAAATGCTTTATAGCCAAAGTGACAATGGCAACTTCTTTGCTAATCTGAAATCAGAAATATCTTTACTAATCAAACGATACAGCTGTTTTAGTAACCACATCAACGCCTCTCCCCCTCTCTCCCCTCTCTCCCCTCTCTCACCTCTCTCCCCCTCTCTCCCCTCTGCAGGTGAGGCTGTCTCCAGTAGCAGTAGTAAACAGAGGGGTGAAGAGCGAGGGATGTGTTCTAGACAGAGGGGTGAAGAGCGAGGGATGTGTTCTAGACAGAGGGGTGAAGAGCGAGGGATGTGTTCTAGACAGAGGGGTGAAGAGCGAGGGATGTGTTCTAGACAGAGGGGTGAAGAGCGAGGGATGTGTTCTAGACAGAGGGGTGAAGAGCGAGGGATGTGTTCTAGACAGAGGGGTGAAGAGCGAGGGATGTGTTCTAGACAGAGGGGTGAAGAACGAGGGATGTGTTCTAGACATCAACAGTTCTATCTATGAGGAGATCCAACAGGAGATGAAGAGAGCCAAGGTTTCTCAGGCCATGTTTGCCAAGATGGCCGCATCCAAGAGTCAGGTACACACAGACACACACACTCACACAAACACACAGAAAGAGAGGATGGTGTTCACTGACTGAGGGATGCCTATGGAGACAATGCTTATCTTGGACTGAAACAGAAGAAAACGTTTATTACAGACTGATATTAGTAAGTGTGTAACACACACACACATTTCCACAAGTCCCTATAATATCAGATTTCGTATGTGATGTATGTTTATGAAATTTATGAAAACATCTTTACACAGAGCCTAGTTGGGCAGTAACCGGTTGTGTAGGAAATGATCAACTAGCAGCTGCAGTCTATGGAGAGCTCTGATCACTGCATCAGACGGTTATTGTTCTATAAATCACCAGTTTACACACACACGCTTGCATGAATGCGCACACACACATAAACACGCACATGTCACACACATGCGCACACACTTATACACAAACACACACACACACTTGAACACACACCAAATGCGCGCCAACACACAGACACACTGGTGGTTCCATTGTGCTCGTTTTCAGGCAGAACCATAAGCTTGTTATTGCCTTTTGTTTTGGGATAATTTCCCTCTGTAGAATGGAGTGATTTTTGTCTTTCTCTCTCTGCCTTTCTTTCACTCTCTTTCTTGCTTCCCATCTTGCCTGTTTGGCAGGCAGCACCATGGAGCTCACGTTAGTGTAGGGCTGTTTGGCAGGCAGCACCATGTTGGAGCTCACATTAGTGTTGGGCTGTTTGGCAGGCAGCACCATGTTGGAGCTCACGTTATTGTAGGGCTGTTTGGCAGGCATCACCATGTTAGAGCTCACGTTAGTGTAGGGCTGTTTGGCAGGCAGCACCATGTTGGAGCTCACGTTATTGTAGGGCTGTTTGGCAGGCAGCACCATGTTGGAGCTCACGTTAGTGTAGGGCTGTTTGGCAGGCAGCACCATGTTAGAGCTCACGTTAGTGTAGGGCTGTTTGGCAGGCAGCACCATGTTGGAGCTCACGTTATTGTAGGGCTGTTTGGCAGGCATCACCATGTTGGAGCTCACATTAGTGTAGGGCTGTTTGGCAGGCAGCACCATGTTGGAGCTCACGTTATTGTAGGGCTGTTTGGCAGGCAGCACCATGGAGCTCACGTTAGTGTAGGGCTGTTTGGCAGGCAGCACCATGTTAGAGCTCACGTTAGTGTAGGGCTGTTTGGCAGGCAGCACCATGTTAGAGCTCACGTTAGTGTAGGGCTGTTTGGCAGGCAGCACCATGTTGGAGCTCACGTTAGTGTAGGGCTGTTTGGCAGGCATCACCATGTTAGAGCTCACGTTAGTGTAGGGCTGTTTGGCAGGCAGCACCATGTTGGAGCTCACGTTAGTGTAGGGCTGTTTGGCAGGCAGCACCATGGAGCTCACGTTAGTGTAGGGCTGTTTGGCAGGCAGCACCATGTTGGAGCTCACGTTAGTGTAGGGCTGTTTGGCAGGCAGCACCATGGAGCTCACATTAGTGTAGGGCTGTTTGGCAGGCAGCACCATGTTGGAGCTCACATTAGTGTAGGGCTGTTTGGCAGGCAGCACCATGTTGGAGCTCACATTAGTGTAGGGCTGTTTGGCAGGCAGCACCATGTTGGAGCTCACGTTATTGTAGGGCTGTTTGGCAGGCATCACCATGTTAGAGCTCACGTTAGTGTAGGGCTGTTTGGCAGGCAGCACCATGGAGCTCACGTTAGTGTAGGGCTGTTTGGCAGGCAGCACCATGTTAGAGCTCACGTTAGTGTAGGGCTGTTTGGCAGGCAGCACCATGTTGGAGCTCACGTTAGTGTAGGGCTGTTTGGCAGGCAGCACCATGTTGGAGCTCACGTTAGTGTAGGGCTGTTTGGCAGGCAGCACCATGGAGCTCACGTTATTGTAGGGCTGTTTGGCAGGCAGCACCATGTTAGAGCTCACGTTAGTGTAGGGCTGTTTGGCAGGCAGCACCATGTTGGAGCTCACGTTAGTGTAGGGCTGTTTGGCAGGCAGCACCATGTTAGAGCTCACGTTAGTGTAGGGCTGTTTGGCAGGCAGCACCATGTTGGAGCTCACGTTATTGTAGGGCTGTTTGGCAGGCAGCACCATGTTGGAGCTCACGTTAGTGTAGGGCTGTTTGGCAGGCAGCACCATGTTAGAGCTCACGTTATTGTAGGGCTGTTTGGCAGGCATCACCATGTTGGAGCTCACGTTAGTGTAGGGCTGTTTGGCAGGCAGCACCATGGAGCTCACGTTAGTGTAGGGCTGTTTGGCAGGCAGCACCATGTTGGAGCTCACATTAGTGTAGGGCTGTTTGGCAGGCAGCACCATGTTGGAGCTCACGTTATTGTAGGGCTGTTTGGCAGGCAGCACCATGTTGGAGCTCACATTAGTGTAGGGCTGTTTGGCAGGCAGCACCATGTTGGAGCTCACATTAGTGTAGGGCTGTTTGGCAGGCAGCACCATGTTGGAGCTCACGTTAGTGTAGGGCTGTTTGGCAGGCAGCACCATGTTGGAGCTCACGTTATTGTAGGGCTGTTTGGCAGGCAGCACCATGTTGGAGCTCACGTTAGTGTAGGGCTGTTTGGCAGGCAGCACCATGTTGGAGCTCACGTTAGTGTAGGGCTGTTTGGCAGGCAGCACCATGTTGGAGCTCACGTTAGTGTAGGGCTGTTTGGCAGGCAGCACCATGTTGGAGCTCACGTTAGTGTAGGGCTGTTTGGCAGGCAGCACCATGTTAGAGCTCACGTTATTGTAGGGCTGTTTGGCAGGCATCACCATGTTGGAGCTCACGTTATTGTAGGGCTGTTTGGCAGGCAGCACCATGTTGGAGCTCACGTTATTGTAGGGCTGTTTGGCAGGCAGCACCATGTTGGAGCTCACGTTATTGTAGGGCTGTTTGGCAGGCAGCACCATGTTGGAACTCACGTTATTGTAGGGCTGTTTGGCAGGCATCACCATGTTGGAGCTCACGTTATTGTAGGGTTGTTTGGCAGGCAGCACCATGTTGGAGCTCACGTTAGTGTAGGGCTGTTTGGCAGGCATCACCATGTTGGAGCTCAAGTTATTGTAGGGCTGTTTGGCAGGCAGCACCATGTTAGAGCTCACGTTATTGTAGGGCTGTTTGGCAGGCAGCACCATGTTGGAGCTCACGTTATTGTAGGGCTGTTTGGCAGGCAGCACCATGTTGGAGCTCACGTTATTGTAGGGCTGTTTGGCAGGCAGCACCATGTTGGAGCTCACGTTATTGTAGGGCTGTTTGGCAGGCAGCACCATGTTAGAGCTCTTTGTTGTATCTTCTCACTGCATCTGCATGGCTTTGTGTGCTATTGCTGGGCTACGGCCAGGTGTGTGTGTGCCACAGTAATTGTGTAGAGGACAAGAGCTTGGCACTGTCGCTACTTTCCCTTGCTGCCTCCTCCTCTCCCTTGCTGCCTCCTCCTCTCCCTCGCTGCCTCTCCTCTCCCTCGCTGCCCCCTCCTCTCCCTCGCTGGCCTCTCCTCTCCCTCGCTGCCCCCTCCTCTCCCTCGCTGCCCCCTCCTCTCCCTCGCTTCTCCCTCGCTGCCTCCTCCTCTCCCTCGCTGCCTCCTCCTCTCCCTCGCTGCCCCCTCCTCTCCCTCGCTGCCTCCTCCTCTCCCTCGCTGCCTCCTCCTCTCCCTCGCTGCCTCCTCCCCTCCCTCTCTGCCCCCTCCTCTCCCTCGCTGCCTCCTCCTCTCCCTCTCTGCCTCCTCCTCTCCCTCGCTGCCTCCTCCTCTCCCTCTCTGCCTCCTCCTCTACCTCTCTGCCTCCTCCTCTCCCTCTCTGCCTCCTCCTCTCCCTCTCTGCCTCCTCCTCTCCCTCTCTGCCTCCTCCTCTCCCTCTCTGCCTCCTCCTCTCCCTCTCTGCCTCCTCCTCTCCTCTGGCTCCTGAGAGAGAGAAGTGTTCTGCTTGATGTTGACTAGTAGTTTGAACTGTAGTTATTTTATATAAAACATCAATAACAATGTTGTTTTCTGGTCATAAAAATAGAAGCTGTGTTTCAGTATCTTTACAAAAGATAGTATATTTTAGTATCTTACTTGAATGGGTTCTGAGAAGGTTTGTATTTCTATTCTATGGGTTCTCTGACCGGGTTCTGATGTGGGTTCTGTGTGTGTGTTCTGCAGGGCTGGCTGTGTGAGCTGCTGCGCTGGAAGGAGGATCCGTCCCCGGAGAACAGAACCCTGTGGGAGAACCTGTGTATGATCCGGCGCTTCCTGAGTCTGGCCCAGATGGAACGAGACGCCATCTATGAACAGGAGAGCAACACTCTACAACAACACTGTACAGACAGACTCACGCAGCTAGTCAACAACAACACACTGGTCAGCCTACATACACACGTACACGCATGGAAGCCCACGCATACAACACAAACACAATTCTACAGTGTAAATGTACATGCATATATACACACTCAAATGTGTATATCATCAGCTCCCATTGGTTTGTTTGTAACTTAACATCCATCTGTCTCCACCAGCTCCAACGCCACTCCCCATTGCAACAACAACATCATCAACGAACACTGACCGCTCTGTCCCAGCTGCCCTTGCAGCCCCAGGCGGAGCCTCGCCTGCCGCCACGACAACCATCCACAGCATCACCGGCCGAGACTGAGGGGGGTAGGGGGCAACTGAGGACCTGGTGGGGGAGTAGTCAGGGTGATGGGAGGGAAGAGGACATTACTGGCAGGGGTTGTAGGGGTTGGGGCCAGGGCAGGGGTAGGGGTGTGTGTAACAATGACAAGGAAGGGGGAGAGGGACGGTGGGCGGGGGGCAGACAGACTAACGGCGAGGGCGATGGTGGGAGTGATGGCGAGGGGTTTCGGGTGTCCCGGGAGGCGCAGGGGATCCTGCAGAGCTTCATCCAGGACGTTGGTCTGAACCCTGACGAGGAGGCTGTCCACACCCTGTCAGCCCAGCTGGGCCTGCCCAAACACACCATCCTCAGCTTCTTCCACAGCCAGCACCACAGCTACACTCACCAGAACCATAGACAGCACTACAGTGAGATCCACCACAACCACAACCAACATCCGAGCCAGGACCACAACCACAGAGAGAATCACAACCAACACCACACGGACCAGAACCAGCTCTTCTATAATGGAGCAGGCCCAACCCAGCCTAAGAGAACTACAGGGGAGGAGTGGACCGTAGATCTCGCTGGACAAATGGGGGGGGGAGGGGAGGATATGGAGCAGGAAGAGGAAATAGAGGGGAAGGGGGATGAGGATGCCATTTTGAAAGAGTTGGATGTGAGCAGTCAGACCAACACCGTCGCCACCCTAGAGGAGGAGCAACATGATTCTAACCAATCTGAGACTGCCCAACCACATGACTCTGATGAATAACATGACTCCATCCACTAGTTGTCCCCTTTAACCCAATGAGAAGGCATCAATTTGATAGACTCATCTAGCTCTGCAGAAAATAACATTAGCCTTTTCTGAGGAACTGTAGTAATGAATGATGTGGTGTTATAGGTTTTTCCCTTATTTGTAATGAAACATTTAAATTAAAGACTAACTGCGAAAATACATGAAATGATGTAGTTATACATGTATGCAGAGTTGTTTTAAAGGCCCAGTGCAGTCAAAAACTAGATTTACCTGTGTTTTGAATATATTTCCACACTGAGGTTGGAATAAAACAATGAAATTGTGAAAAGTATGATAATGCCCTTTTAGTGTAAGAGCTGTTTGAAAATCTTTGCCTGTTTTGGTGGGGTGGAGTTTTGGCCTGCCTGGTGACATCACCAGACACTAAATTAGTTAATACTCCAATAAGAAAGAGAGTTCCAAACCTCTGCCAATAACAGCTCATTTTCAGTTTTCCCCTCCTCACTCAGACCACTCCTAGACAGTCCTAGCAAAAATGTTGCTTGAGAAATTGCTCTTTGCTAATAAGCTATTTTTGTTTATTTTTGACCATTTTAACTAAAAACAATCACAGTAAGGTACTTAATTGTTACCTAGAAATTCTTTGATATTGAGATAAAAATGGCTACATTGGACCTTTAACTGTTGAGGATCCAATTTTAAAGACATTATGCCAACAAATGCCTAGTTGTATGTGGCACTACCCATCTGTTCTATGCCTAGATCATCCTCTCTGGATTTAAAAGACATTGAAATGTGAATATTGAAATTGATCCACTGGCAACACCTGTATTATAGACACATGATACAGTATAGTGTTTTGGTTTCTTTCTCTTTCACAAAACTCTGACAACTATGCTTTCTAACATCGATCTGTCATCATGTCCACTTACTTGTCTCTTTGACTGACAGTAAAATGTAAAAGTGTCTTAAAGTCTTTTCTGATCAACATAGTTGAGGGACATCACTCAAATTTTGTATGCAAATTATTTCACTCGAGCAAATGTAGTGTAGGTCAATTGCCTAATTGTAGAAGAAAAGGCTAAATATGCAAAGGGTGTGTGTGTGTGTGTGTGTGTGTGTGTGTGTGTGTGTGTGTGTGTGTGTGTGTGTGTGTGTGTGTGTGTGTGTGTGTGTGTGTGTGTGTGTGTGTGTGTGTGTGCATTAATTAGTTCCTGCCTTGTCATCTTTTGATTAACTACTATCTTTGAATCTGTTTTTGTTGAAAATAAAATGTATTATTTGTTTTAAGAGTTCATTCCATTGATGCATGAGTTATATTTGAAGTGGTTGTTTAAAACAGCAATGCATTGGATGCAGAATGACATTAAAGCTGTGATTTACTATTTGTTTCATCACACATTAAACACTTATAAAATGGAGCTGCTGCTGATGAGTGTTTCTGTAATATGGTACAAATCTCCTGTCTCCATGCTGAACCACAAAGTTCCTGATCAGTCAACTTTACTTTTACCAGACAGACTAAGCTAGGTAGAGAGGCATGTTCTCACCTGCTCAGTTATTATTCCATTGAAAAGAAATGAACTACTGTAAAAAGTTGTTTTGATTAGAAGTCAATCTTGTAATTTCGCAATGAATGTAACATGGGGAAATGGTAAATAACATTTCACATATTAGTGACCTGTAAGATCCAAGGTCGTGGGGAGTCAGTGTTAATGGCTTGAATCGCAGCTACAGCTTACTGTAATTACAAGAAAAAGTTTTCCAATACCATGGAATCATAAAACTTCTTATCAGACATGATTGGAGGTATGTGTGTGTGTATGTCTGCTCACGTGCACATACAGTACAGTCACGCACACTTACACAAACACTGACGCATAAACACACACCCACACGGTCACATGCAGAGTTATTTATCAGACACATTTTACTATTGATAACAAATGACCATTTATTGTATCCAAATTAAGACTGACCTATGCCCATAAACATACACTTTGACCTTAGTTTATAACGCATCAGCAAATCTATTGATAGATGGGTCATTCCAAGAAATGAGTGCCTTTTCCGTCCACTTTGATATTTTAAGTAGAAACGGCACCAATATTGAATTTCAAAAGCCTTTTATATTCAATGAAGTGCCCTTTAATATAGACAACATGGAGAATGAAATAAATCAGATTTTGTATATGAATAAAGACTTGCGAATGTGCCGATATTCAGCATTTTGACATGTCCCTCCGTGCACCCACTGTGACTTCCAAGAAGATTTTAACTCACTTAACCCCAAAAGTTTTCACAAAGTAATTTCTGAAAATATCATTTATTTTATGAGTTTAGTGGTTAATTTTAAGGTAAAAAAACAACAACCTGTTCCTCATTTTAAGGTCAACCCTGGTACGTGGACTGAACTCTCCTTTTAATATGTTTTTTTATTTTTTATTTTATTTAACCTTTATTTAACCAGGTAGGCAAATTGAGAACACGTTCTCATTTACAATTGCGACCTGGCCAAGATAAAGCAAAGCAGTTCGACACATACAACAACACATAGTTACACATGGAGTAAAACAAACATATAGTCAATAATACAGTGAAAAAAAAATAAGTCTATATACAATGTGAGCAAGTGAGGTGAGATAAGGGAGGTGAAGGCAAACAAATATATGTATAAATAAATAAAATAAATAAATAAAAATATAAAAGGCCATGGAGGTGAAGTGAATACAACACAGCAAGTAAAATAAAACTAAAAAAAAAAAACCTGGAATGGTTGGTTTGCAGCGGAAGAAAGTGCAAAGTAGAGACAGAAAATAATGGGGTGCAAAGGAGCAAAATAAATTAATAAAATAAATACAGTAGGTAAAGAGGTAGTTGTTTGGGCTAAATTGTAGATGGGTTATGTACAGGTGCAGTAATCTATGAGCTGCTCTGACAGCTGGTGCTTAAAGCTAGTGAGGGAGATAGGTGTTAAAGTATAGAACATAGAACATCTAATAGTAATATCATTGTGGTTCTACTATTATTAGCAATTTTTATATTTTTGTGATGGAAAACTGAGTGTGTTGAGCACAACACGTCAGCCCTGTTACTCATAGATGGACAGGCTAGGAATGTTTGAATTGTTACATTTTCGGGGTGAAGTTTGATTTCAATTGCCCCTCCCTTTTGCACCCAGCTTCCATTTCGCCTGTCACAAGGGGATTTATGGCTGATTTACAGTGCATTCCCCCTTTTCTTACGTTACAGCCATATTCTAAAATGGATTAGATTGTTTTTTCCTCATCAATCTACACACAATACCCATAATGACAAAGCAAAAACAGGTTTTTAGAATTGTTTCCAAATGTATTTAAAATAAAAAATGGAAATATACATTTACATAAGTATTCAGATCCTTTAATCAGTACTTTGCTGAAGCACCGTTCGCAGAGATTACAGCCTCGAGTCTTCTTGTGTATGACTACAAGCTTGGGACAGTTGTATTTGGGGAGTTCCTCCCATTCTTCTCTGCAGATCCTCTCAAGCCTATCAGGTTGGATGGGGAGCGTCGATGCACAGCTATTTTCAGGTCTCTCCAGAGATGTCTGATCGGGTTCAAGTCCAGGCTCTGGCTGGGCCACTCAAGGACATTCAGAGACTTGTCCCGAAGCCACTCCTGTGTTGTCTTGGCTGTGTACGTACTTAGGGTTTTTGTCCTGTTGGAAGGTGAACCTTCGCCCCAGTCTGAGGTCCTGAGTGCTCTGGAGCAGGTTTTCATTAAGGATCTCTCTGTACTTTGCTCCGTTCATCTTTCCCTCGATCCTGACTAGTCTCCCAGTCCCTGCCGCTGAAAATCATCCCCACAGCATGATGCTGCCACCACCATGCTTCACTGTAGGGATGGTGCCACGTTTCCTCCAAACGTGACACTTGGCATTCTGGCAAAAGAGTTCAATGTTGGTTTCATCAGACCAGAGAATCTTATTTCTCATGGTCCGAGAGTCCTTTAGGTGCCTTTTGACAAATTCCATGCGAGCTGTCATGTGCCTTGCACTGAGGACAGGTTTCCGTCTGGCCACTCTACCATAAAGGCCTGATTCTGATTCTCCCATCTCCACAGAGGAACTCTGGAGCTCTGCCAGAGTGACCATCAGGTTCTTGGTTACCTCCCTGATCAAGGCCCTTCTCCCCCTATTGCTCAGTTTGGACAGGAGGCCAGCTCTAGGAAGAGTCTTGGTGGTTCCAAACTTCTTCCATTTAAGAATGATGGAGGTGTCACGCCCTGACCTTAGAGAGCCGTTTTATTTCTCTATTTGGGTAGGTCAGGGTGTGATTTGGGGTGGGCATTCTATGTTGTCTATTATTTTGTTTTTGGCCGAGTATGGTTCCCAATCAGAGGCAGCTGTCTATCGTTGTCTCTGATTGGGGATCATACTTAGGCAGCCCTTTTTCCCACTTTCTGTTGTGGGATCTTGTCTTTTTGTGTTGCATGTGTTTGCACTACTATCTTTACGTTCGTTGAGTTGTTTATTGTTTTTTTGGTGGAACATTTAAAATTAAAGGAAAATGTACGTGGTACCACGCTGCACCTTGGTCTCATTCGAACGACGAACGTAACAGGAGGCCAATGTGTTCTTGGGGACCTTCAATGCTGCAGAAATGTTTTGGTGCCCTTCCACAGATTTGTGCCTCGACACAATCCTGTCTCGGAGCTCTACAGACAATTCCTTCGACCTCATGGCTTGGTTTTTGCTCTGACATGCACTGTCAACTGTGGGACCTTATATAGACAGGTGTGCCTTTCCAAATCATGTCCAATCAATTGAATTTACCACAGATGGACTCCAATCAAGTTGTAGAAACATCTCAAGGATGATCAATGGAAACAGGACGCACCTGAGCTCAATTTTGAGTCTCATAGCAAAGGGTCTGACTACTTACACTATGCAGATAAGGTATTTCTGTTTTGAAGGTTTAATAAATTAGAAAACATTTCTAAAAACCTGTTTTCACTTTGTCATTATGGGTTATTGTGTGTAGATTGATGAGGATTTTCTTTTACTTAATCCATTTTAGAATAAGGCTGTAATGAAACAAAATGTGGAAAAAGTCAAGCGGTCTGAATACTTTCAGGATACACTGTATGATGAAATTGTCAACCCTGTTACTTTATTGGGCACTTTATTGGCACTTACTATAGTAATTTTATTATTTAACCTCTTGAGATGGGATTTTTTTTAAATTAAGTTGAACATGTGTTCTTATGACATAATGTTAAAAAGAGGTGAAATCAAAAATATTTTTCACCAATTTACACATCTCAAAAAGGCCCCGAATTGGTAGAACGACCCACAATGCACAGTTAGAGTTATTTATCAGACACGTTTTACGATTGAAAACAAATTAAGATTTATAAATGTTGTACTAAACCACATGTTAAATATTAGCAGCAGGTAATGTAAATGTTATAAAACTGTTATAAAACCAAGGTCAAAGTGTATGTTATGGGCAAATGAAGACCGATCTATGCCCATAAACATACACTTTGACCTTAGTTTAATAATTTACATGACCAAATCAGTACCTGCTGCTAGTATTTAACATGTGGTTTAGTGCAACATGTATAAAAGGCAGTGGGACTGAGGAGTAGAAACAGAAGACTGACTTAACTGTAGCCTACAGAAGAAAAACAATACTTAACTTCCAGCACAGAAGAATGATAGAGAGAGCAACTCTAACTCTGGCTCTAGTGTTTCTGTGCCTGCTTGGAGCACCTTGTCTCACTAATGATGCCATGGAGAAACAGGTCCTCACAGGAGAAGGACAGATAGAGGGAGAGAGAGAGTGGGGTGAGGGTCAGAGAGAAGGAGAGATGGTGAAAGAGAGGGAGAGACGGTGGGAGAGAGAGAGAGTGGGGTGAGGGTCAGAGAGAAGGAGAGATGGTGAAAGAGAGGGAGTGGGGTAAGAGAGAGGGAGAGACGGTGGGAGAGAGAGAGAGTGGGGTGAGTGTCAGAGAGAAGGAGAGATGGTGAAAGAGAGGGAGTGGGGTAAGAGAGAGGGAGAGACAGTGGGAGAGAGAGAGAGTGGGGTGAGGGTCAGAGAGAAGGAGAGATGGTGAAAGAGAGGGAGTGGGGTAAGAGAGAGGGAGAGACGGTGGGAGAGAGAGAGAGTGGGGTGAGGGTCAGAGAGAAGGAGAGATGGTGAAAGAGAGGGAGAGACGGTGGGAGAGAGAGAGAGTGGGTGCCAGAGGATGAGGATGAATACTATTCAGGCTGAGGGGCAGGGGGTAGAGGAGGTGTCTGACTCCCCGTCACTGGAGGCCAGGCTGACAGCTGCTGAGGGTCTCCTAGAAGAGGAGAGAGTCCTGGTGTCTGAGCTGAGAGCTACACTAGAGAAACAGAGTGCCATGCTGCAGAGGCTGAGCGTACAGAGAAGAGGTACACTATTTTACCATACCAGTGATGTTCTATACTGTGGTTGTTCTTTTGTAACAGAGGAGACTTTCATGAGGCTTGATTTCTCACAGCATGACAAAACGTTACTGTAAATTTAACTTGATATAATAAAAACAGAATACTATTATCTTCTTTACAGGCCAACCAAAAGTGGCATTCTCCGCTTCACTGGGAAGTTTGAATCATTTTGGACCTGTCAGTATTGATGTCACATTGGTCTATAATGATGTCATCTCAAATTATGGCAGTGCATACAGCCCTGTTACAGGTAAGGCATATTCCATATATATATATATATTTAAATACCTTTATTTACAGTTGAAGTTGGAAGTTGACATACTGTCACGTTCCTGACCTGTTTTCTGTTATTTTTGTATGTGTTAGTCGGTCAGGGCGTGAGTGTCACGTTCCTGACCTATTTCTGTTAGTTTGTTGTATGTGTTAGTTGGTCAGGACGTGAGTTTGGGTGGGCATTCTATGTTGTCTGTTTCTATGTTGGTTTAAGGGTTGCCTGGTATGGCTCTCAATTAGAGGCAGGTGTTTGGCGTTCCTCTAATTGAGAGTCATATTTAGGTAGGTTGTTTCACAGTGTTCGTTGTGGGTGGTTGTCTCCTGTTTCAGTGTTTGTCGCACCATACGGGACTGTTCGGTATGTTTGTACATCGTTATTTTTGTGTAGTCTATTTTTCCCTGTTCGTGCGTTCTTCGTGTTTTATTGTAAGTTCGTATGTCTAGGTTTGTCTACACATTCGTTTTGTTATTTTGTTAGTTAATTCAAGTCTAGTTCGTTTTCTGTCTTAGTTGTTTGGTCGTGTCTTTATTAAATCATGTCATTTCACAAAGCTGCGCCTTGGTTCAATCACTACTCCTCCTCTTCAGTTGAAGAGGAGGACTACCGTAACAGTGAGTTTGGGTGGGCAGTCTATGTTATGTGTTTCTATGTTGGTTTATGGGTGACCTGATATGGTTCTCAATTAGAGGCAGGTGGTTTACGTTTCCTCTGATTGAGAGCCATATTAAGGTAGGTGGTTTCACATTGTTTGTTGTGGGTGGTTGTCTCCTGTGTCTGTATGTTGCGCCACACGGGACTGTTTCGGTTTGTTTGTTTGTTCGGGTTTTTGTAGTCTGTTCCTGTTTCATGCGTTCTTCGTGTCATGTAAGTTCTTATGTTCAGGTCAGTCTACATCGTTTATTTGTTTTGTATTAGTCAAGTGTTATTTTCGTGTTTCGCCGGTTTCATTTAATAAATGACTATGTCATATCACAACGCTGCGCTTTGGTCAAATCCCTACTCCTCCTCTTCGGATGAAGAAGAGGAGGAAAATCGTTACACATACACCTTAGCCAAACACATTTAAACTCAGTTTTTAACAATTCCTGACATTTAATCCTAGTAAAAATGCCCTGTCTTAGGTCAGTTAGGATCACCACTTTATTTTAAGAATGTGATATGTCAGAATAATAGAATGATTTATTTCAGATTTTATTTATTTCATCACATTCCCAGTGGGTCAGAAGTTTACATACACTCAATTGGTATTTGGTAGCATTGCCAATAAATTGTTGAACTTGGATCAAACATTTCGGGTAGCCTTCCTCTTGCTTCCCACAATAAGTTGGGTGAATTTTGGCACATTCCTCCTGACAGAGCTGGTGTAACTGAGTCAGGTTTGTAGGCCTCCTTGCTCGCACACGCTTTTTCAGTTCTGTCCACACATTTTTATAGGATTGAGGTCAGGGCTTTGTGATGGCCTCTCCAATACCTTGACTTTGTTGTCCTTAAGCCATTTTGCCACAACTTTGGAAGTATGCTTGGGGTCATTGTCCATTTGGAAGACCCATTTGCGACAAAGCTTTAACTTCCTGACTGATGTCTTGAGATGTTGCTTCAATATATCCACATAATTTTCCTACCTCATGATGCCATCTATTTTCTGAAATGCACCAGTCCCTCCTGCAGCAAAGCACCCCCACAACATGATGCTGCCACCCCTGTGCTTCACGGTTGGGATGGTGTTCTTCGGCTTGCAAGCTTCCCCCTTTTTCCTCCAAACATAACAATGGTCATTATGGCCATACAATTCTATTTTGTTTCATCAGACCAGAGGACATTTCTCCAAAAAGTACCATCTTTGGTGCAGTTGCAAACCGTAGTCTGGCTTTTTTTTATGGTGGTTTTGGAGCAGTGGCTTCTTCCTTGCTGAGCGGCCTTTCAGGTTATGTCGTTATAGGACTCGTTTTAATGTGGATATAGATACTTTTGTACCTGTTTCCTCCAGCATCTTCACAAGGTCCTTTGCTGTTGTTCAGGGATTGATTTGCACTTTTCGCACAAGTGCGTTCATCTCATACCGCTCCTTCCTGAGCGGTATGACGGCTGCGTGGTCCCATGGGGTTTATACTTGCCTCCTATTGTTTGTACAGATGAACGTGGTACCTTCAGGCATTTGGAAATTGCACATCCAATTGACTCAAATTATGTCAATTATTCTATCAGAAACTTCTAAAGCCATGACATCATTTTCTGGAATTTTCCAAGCTGTTTAAAGGCACAGTCAATTTAGTGTATGTAAATTTCTGACCCACTGGAATTGTGATACAGTGAATGATAAGTTAAATAATCTGTTTGTAAACAATTGTTGGAAAAATTACTTGTGTCATGCACAAAGTAGATGTCCTAACCGACTTGCCAAAACTATAGTTTGTTAACAAGAAATGTGTGGAGTGGTTGAAAAACGAGTTTTAATGACTCTAACCTAAGTGTATGTAAACTTCCGACTTCAACTGTAACTAGGCAAGTCAGCTAAGAACAATTTCTTATTTACACTGAAGGCCTACACCGGCCAAACCCGGACGACGCTGGGCCAATTGTGCACCGCCCTATGGGACTCCCAATCACGGCCGGTTTTGATACAGCCTGGATTCGAACCAGGGTGTCTGTAGTGACGTCTCAAGCACTGAGATGCAGTGCCTTAGACCGCTGCGAGGAAGGAGCAAAAATGTGTGTGTGTGTGTACGTGTGTGAACATACGTGTGTACGTGTGCATGTATACTATGCATGCACATGTTTTTGTGTGTATGTGTAGCGAGCATGCGTTGGTGGGTGGGTGTGCGTGTGTGTGTTTGTGTTGATGCATCTGAAGTACGGTAATCTACTGTACATGCTCTGGTTGTAATACACCCTCTCTCTTGATTCAGGATTATTCACAGGACCAGAGAGGAGTATACTTCTTCTCTTTCTACAGCCATGCAGGGGGGGAATGGAGAATAGTGTGTGCCTTGTTCAAAAATGTACAAAGAGTGGTCACTGCTATGAATCATTCCAGCAGAGCGGACATTGCTGACACAATGGCGAACGGAGCTGCCCTTCAGCTGAACAGGGGAGATCAGGTGTACATGCGTCTTGAAACCAACACACATCTTTGACGATTCACAACGCAAAAGTACATTTAGTGGCTTCCTGCTTTTCACTGTGTGAGTCCCTTACGATTCAAGATCATTTGGTCACTATAATGCCACCTATATAAAAATGTCTGTATTTCAATTTTATTTTGTATGCATGTCATTTGTGTGTGTTTTACTGTATATAATATCTCTTACTGATTTGCCCTTTGTTTGTATGTTCTACCTCTTTTTGGTCACTAAAAAGTCCAGCCACACAGGTTCAGTTTCATCCAGTGAAGGCTGCTGAGAGGAAGACGGCTCATAATAATGTCTGGAACGGAACAAATGGAATGACGTCAAACACTAAAACCATGTATTTGATACCATTCCACCGACTCCGCTCTAGCCATTACCACGAGCCCGTCCTCCCCAATTAAGGTGCCACCAACCTCCTGTGGTCTTATCAAATGTTGTTCTATGTTTAACTCCTACTGTACATCCACCCCTCACAGACACACATGTTCTGGGGTACAAGATAACTTGTTGGTTTGATGAGCAGATAATGCAAAGAACAAGAAGGCCCGCACACTGTTAAAGCTCCCTATTCACTGATTTATTGACAGTGTTTCCATCCCAAACAGATCTTCGTCATGTCAAACAAACAAACTGAGTGTTCACATCCCAAAATATACACGTCACTTCACATGACCATTGCGGACATGACACATTAGTAGATGATGACCAGAAACGTTATAATTTGGTATCAATGTTAGCCCTAGTGTCAGGAGTCATCTAACCATAAACTGTTGTAAATACTGAAGGCAGGTCATAAACACAAGTCATAAACATCATTCAAAGGAGATTAAATCCTTCAGAGATTTTTATATTTTTAAAAGCACCTCCACACAGTAACCGGCGATGCATACGAAGTGAAATCATCTTAATTATTCTTTATTGTTGTTCAAGGCGAGGACTTTTTAATCAACTGCACATTTTCTCTCTTTAGATTATTATTATTATTTTTTTTTTTTTTAAATCTCCCAAGACAAAAAAATCATTGTTCTCAAAGATCATTTCTCACATATTAATGTGGGGACAGGATTTATGCGTTGTGCGCAGAGAGACTATGAGACACACTGCCTCTAATTCCTTCATTTATACTCTGCTGTAGAAGAGCGAGAAGTAGAACACGGGCACATGACAGTTCATAGATCAAAAGGCTTTCATTATTCACACATTAGCATGCAGTTGACTTAATATATATACGTATATATATCTAATAACGTATTTGTATTCTAGATCATTCTCTGAGAACGTTAAAAGCTCACTTCAAGTTCAAGTTTAAACTGTATTTGTCCCAGAGTAGAATTGGTTTTGCAGCAAAAAATAACATTAAACATATACAATCTATATGGATCACAATGACACCCGGTTATAGTGAATACAATGAGCAAGTTGATCAAGTCATAGGTCTGACAGCCATCAATACTAATATATACAGTAGGCCTACTAGTGATCAACATTAGCAGCAGCACAAATGTATAGCAAGATAAAGTTGCCGAATAAGTAAAGTGCTCTGTGCATTCTTAGATCATCTGGTCAACAACAATGTGCTTCGGATCAGAACACAGATATTAAGAGATACACTGGGGCCTGTTGCACAAAAGTAGAATTAAGACATCCGGGATAAATGACTCAGCTGAGCTCAATGAAGCCAAAACATGTGCGTCCAGGCTTAATTGGTTGCACAAAGACCAAGCCAGGATGAGCAGACACGGATTCATTAAGCCAGGTGAAACCAATCCTGGATAGGTGCGCGCTCACGGCTCACTCAAATAGACCCCGCCACAGATCACAGATTAACTGATTTACCATGGCAACTAGAGCCGCGTACTTTTCCCCGTCGGAAGCACAAATCCTCATGGAGGCATACGAGGAGGTAAAAGATATAATTAAGAAGAAAGGCAACACCGCCACAGTGATAAAACAAAGAGAAAAAGCGTGGCAAAGTATTGCAGACCGCCTGAATGCGTAAGTAGTGCACAATTACACACTCACCGCTCCGCTGAAACATCACAATTACAATTCAAATATTTAATTCACATCTCCAAAAATGCAGTTGTACTGTAATTATGAAACGGTTAAATTTTTAATTGAAATGGACTGCAGATATGAGTGAAATTGTGTAAAGTAACTCCATCACACTGTATAAAGCTATGATAAATTTTTTGATATTTTTACTGAAAACAAGACAAAAATACCAAGTAATTTTTTGCAGTGTGACTCCATTAAATGTGTGTGTGTGTGTGTGTGTGTGTGTGTGTGTGTGTGTGTGTGTGTGTGTGTAGATTAAACATGAACGGGCCAAAACGGACATGGCAGCAGGTCAAAATCAAATACAAGAACATTCTGCAGAATGGTATGGTCCCTGACTAATATTTAACAAAGCACAAGCATATATTGTACCCAGAAGGTGCCTGCTCACACATTGTCTGTACTGTTTTAGCAGTGAAAAAGAATACCCACAGACAAGGCACGGGTGGTGGGTCACCAAAGGCTGACCTTACCCCAGCAGAGGACATGGCCTTGGAGCTAAATAAAGGCAGGCCCGTCTTAGAGGGGATCCCTGGGGGGAAAGAGACGAGCATAGGTTCCTCCCAAGATGCCACCCGCTTCATTCAAGGTATGTCCTTCCATCTCTACATGGGATACAACCACATTCATATTGAATCAATTTGGACTGTCTGACTTTGGTTTACCTATTGCCTTGCAGTGTCTGGCAGCACTGTGTTCCTGTTAGAGCCACCAGCACAAGCACCAGACGATGCTGATCCAGTGAGTACTCCATCAAAGGCATACTGTAGGCCTGGCATGTCTTGTCTACTAGCTTCAATATGAATCCGATTAAATGTGATAGGGTGAAGGCCCCAGTGCAGCAGCAACAGCACATGATGGAGACGATGATGAGGAGGAGACCATCTCTCTGGATTCCAGAAGGCATGAGGTATCATGTTAAGACTGTGAAAGTACTATTTACTCTACAATGGTGAGGAGTCCTCATCAAAATCAAAAAATCTAATTTCTTTTACAGGACCCAGATGCTATACAGTGGGAAAACCAGCCTGGCAACATAGTGCGTATTAATAAAAGGACACCACATCCTGCCAAATTCCAGCTGCGCTAATTGTATTGTGTTCACAGAGCTCACAAGCTATCAGAAAGTTGTATGGCAACCACCTCCGGCGCCAAATAGAACTGGCAGACATAGACATTCAGTACAAGAAGAAAAAGATGGAAAATCTTGCACTGGAGTCCGAAATAAAAAAGAGGACAATTAGGAAACTGGACCTTGAAATAAAAAAACTTGAGAGGGAGGTGAGATATGCCTTCAATGTACACTGTATGCTAACTGTAACACAAATGTATTAATCATTATTTTTCTTTCCTCCCCCAGCTCCAAGAAGATGACACAGCTCAAAATAAAAATTAGGTATATTCTCGTAAAGTCAAGTGAGCCATGACATATGAGCTCTTATTGTGAGCACACAGGACGGTGGCATCTTTCTAAGGTTTTTTTTATTTTCCCAGCAATCAGTACAACCAAGTCATCGTTATAAGGCATCGCCCTCTTTTGCCCACCCCCCCAGCACCAGGTGTGGCCACTAGCCTATATGAAGGGCCAAAATTGTGTGTTCCTTTCTGCTCTGACAATGGCATGCCCATTCGTGCGAGATGTGGTGGATGAAGAAGCACTTGTGCTGAGGAGAGCCTTCAGGCGAGAAAGGGTCTTCAGGGACCGGTTGGACCCACTGGCCTTCCCTGATGACCATCTATATGAAAGATACAGGTTTTCTGCAGATGGCATCAGGTATCTATGCAGACTACTGGGTCCCAGGATTAAGCACCGCACTGCACGGAGCCATGCACTGAGTGTGGAGCAAATGGTTTGTGTGGCCTTGCGCTTTTTTGCTAGTGGAGCCTTCCTGTACTCAGTGGGGGATGCAGAACAGCTGAACAAGGCCACAATTTGCCGCACAATAAGGAGTGTGTGTCTGGCTATCAAAGCATTAGCAGATGTCTTCATCTCCTTCCCTGGCCACAGAAGACTCTGTGACATCAAAGAGGAGTTCTATAGGATTGCAGGTAAGAGGATCTACAAATTACAGGACAACTGTTAACACATAGTAGGATACTCATTACTTTGTGTGACAGGTTTCCCCAATGTCATTGGTGCAGTGGACTGCACACACATAAGGATAAAAGCCCCCTCAGGTGCCCATGAGGCCGATTTTGTGAATAGGAAATCCTTTCACAGCATTAATGTTCAGGTGAACATAACTTTTTGATATTGTCCATTGACGAACACTCTGCATTGCCAGTGATGTGCATTGATTGGTGTAATATTCCTCATCTTATGATTTCAGATGGTCTGCAATGCTGACTGTGTGATCAGCAATGTTGTGGCAAAATGGCCTGGCTCAGTCCATGACTCCAGAATCTTTCGGGCCTCTGAAATCTATCAGTGCCTATCACAAGGTAAGCCACACAACCCCTATTTATAACCATCATGGCTGTGTCAAGAATATCACTGTGTTTATGAGGTAGTAATGATGAGATTTTGTGTTGACAGGTGAATTCTCTGGTGTGTTGCTGGGAGACGGGGGGTATGGCTGCCAGCCTTTTCTCCTGACACCTTTCACAGACCCCCAGGAAGCACAGCAGGCCTACAACCATGCCCATGCCAGGACCAGGGCCAGAGTTGAAATGACCTTTGGCCTCCTGAAGGCACGCTTTCACTGCCTTCACAAATTAAGGGTCAGCCCTGTTAGGGCATGTGATATTACTGTGGCTTGTGCTGTCCTCCACAATGTGGCCTGCCTGAGGAAGGAGAGGGCCCCCAGAGTGCCACCAGCCATGGACTGGGACAATCCGGCAATCTTCCCTGATGACGACAGTGGTCGGCTGCTGAGGGACCAATATGTGTTGAATTATTTTAGTTAGTATGTGTGCTTTCAATTTTGGTTAAATATGTCCTGCGGTGGCAGAGGAATTTGGGTTTTTTTGGGTTCGTTTTTTGACGAATTTGGCCTCTTATGATGTTTGTGCGGTATACTGTGTGTAATACAAGGCTGCAGGGAGGCTACTGCATCCATTCATTTGTCTGTTCAGTTGATGTGTATGGATTTGTCCTGCATTTATTTTAGTGTGCAGACATGCAGGGTGTGTTATATACAGACCTTTGAATGTGTATGTATCATTTTGTATAATATGCTTGGATTCTGTGCTTTCCATCTTGTAGAGTCACTGTGACTTCAGTTTCGAAAGGAGCTGATGGTTTACCTGCTTTGTTTTGTCCTTATTCAATAAAGGAACATAATGTTACACATTGTGTTTTTATATTCATATGGAATGTGTATTTGTTTATATGACAGAGTACTAGGGCCACACTGAAGAAAAAGGATAAAGTCATAAATTTATGAGGCTGGTTCTTTCTGCAGAAAAGCTACATATTGTTTTTACAGTTTTGATACTTATGACAATGTGATACTTAATATTCTGGCACATCAGCATGTCTTTGTTTATGAAACCATACTGAAGTACAATTTCACGAAATGCCCCACATCTGTCATTTTAACAACTGTCCTCCTTTAAAACAACTGGTTACAATATTATGACTTGTGTTTTTTTCCCCTCTGTGGCCCTAATATTCTATCATTTTATATATAGCCTTATAGTCTATGGGAAACTGTAAATTATCTAATGATAGCAACATCATCTAAAAATCATTTTTTATCCAAAATCATTGAAATTAATGATCACAAACGTTTAAATAATAACAGTGGGTCTAGTTATATGTGATAACAATGTATAGTGAGCAGTGAAATAACTATTGGTTTCCATTTGTGGTGACTGCTGACTGACATTAGGGATGAGATTAAATAGATCCTGGAATTTAGCCTGGTCTGGAGCAGGCTAGCTCCACAGAATAAATCTCCATGGTAATTTATACCATAACATATCCTCCTGCCCCCTATCCATCTTTAGTGCAACCGGATTACGGATCAATTGAGCCAGGATCACCAAGATATCCTGGCTTAATCCCTTATCCTAGTTTTGTGCAACAGGCCCCTGGTGACTGCACTATTGACACTCCCTCTGCCATCCCCCATTGTCTACTAAACTCCAGTCCAGCCCTCTCTCTGAACACACACACACACACACACTTAGTTTTTACTCTGAATGGTTCATAAAACAATAATGTTCCCTTTGATAGCATTGAGTGCCAGCTAGCCAACATCTCAGTCAACATTAGTTGATTGCAAATTAATTAAATTAGCCAACATCATTAGGGAGCAGTGGTGCAGCAGGGCAGTAGGGTTGGGGTTAGAGTAACGGTGGTCAACATCATTAAGGTGCAGCAGGGCTGTAGGGTTGGGGTTAGAGTAACGGTGGTCAACATCATTAAGGTGCAGCAGGGCTGTAGGGTTGGGGTTAGAGTAACGGTGGTCAACATCATTAAGGTGCAGCAGGGCTGTAGGGTTGGGGTTAGAGTAACAGTGGTCAACATCATTAAGGTGCAGCAGGGCTGTAGGGTTGGGGTTAGAGTAACGGTGGCCAACATTAAGGTGCAGTGGTGCAGCAGGGCTGTAGGGTTGGGGTTAGAGTAACGGTGGTCAACATCATTAAGGTGCAGTGGTGCAGCAGGGCTGTAGGGTTGGGGTTAGAGTAACGGTGGTCAACATCATTAAGGTGCAGTGGTGCAGCAGGCCTGTAGGGTTGGGGTCAGAGTAACGGTGGTCAACATCATTAAGGTGCAGTGGTGCAGCAGGCCTGTAGGGTTGGGGTCAGAGTAACGGTGGCCAACATCATTAAGGTGCAGTGGTGCAGCAGGCCTGTAGGGTTGGGGTTAGTAACAGTGGTCAACATCATTAAGGTGCAGTGGTGCAGCAGGGCTGTAGGGTTGGGGTTAGTAACGGTGGTCAACATCATTAAGGTGCAGTGGTGCAGCAGGGCTGTAGGGTTGGGGTCAGAGTAACGGTGGTCAACATCATTAAGGTGCAGTGGTGCAGCAGGCCTGTAGGGTTGGGGTCAGAGTAACGGTGGTCAACATCATTAAGGTGCAGTGGTGCAGCAGGCCTGTAGGGTTGGGGTTAGAGTAACGGTGGCCAACATCATTAAGGTGCAGTGGTGCAGCAGGCCTGTAGGGTTGGGGTTAGTAACAGTGGTCAACATCATTAAGGTGCAGTGGTGCAGCAGGCCTGTAGGGTTGGGGTCAGAGTAACGGTGGTCAACATCATTAAGGTGCAGTGGTGCAGCAGGGCTGTAGGGTTGGGGTTAGTAACGGTGGTCAACATCATTAAGGTGCAGAGGTGCAGCAGGCCTGTAGGGTTGGGGTTAGAGTAACGGTGGTCAACATCATTAAGGTGCAGAGGTGCAGCAGGCCTGTAGGGTTGGGGTTAGAGTAACGGTGGTCAACATCATTAAGGTGCAGTGGTGCAGCAGGGCTGTAGGGTTGGGGTTAGAGTAACGGTGGTCAACATCATTAAGGTGCAGTGGTGCAGCAGGCCTGTAGGGTTGGGGTTAGAGTAACGGTGGCCAACATCATTAAGGTGCAGTGGTGCAGCAGGGCTGTAGGGTTGGGGTTAGTAACGGTGGTCAACATCATTAAGGTGCAGTGGTGCAGCAGGGCTGTAGGGTTGGGGTTAGTAACGGTGGTCAACATCATTAAGGTGCAGTGGTGCAGCAGGCCTGTAGGGTTGGGGTCAGAGTAACGGTGGTCAACATCATTAAGGTGCAGTGGTGCAGCAGGGCTGTAGGGTTGGGGTCAGAGTAACGGTGGCCAACATCATTAAGGTGCAGTGGTGCAGCAGGCCTGTAGGGTTGGGGTCAGAGTAACGGTGGTCAACATCATTAAGGTGCAGTGGTGCAGCAGGGCTGTAGGGTTGGGGTTAGTAACGGTGGCCAACATCATTAAGGTGCAGTGGTGCAGCAGGGCTGTAGGGTTGGGGTTAGAGTAACGGTGGTCAACATCATTAAGGTGCAGTGGTGCAGCAGGCCTGTAGGGTTGGGGTTAGAGTAACGGTGGCCAACATCATTAAGGTGCAGTGGTGCAGCAGGGCTGTAGGGTTGGGATTAGAGTAACGGTGGTCAACATCATTAAGGTGCAGAGGTGCAGCAGGCCTGTAGGGTTGGGGTTAGAGTAACAGTGGTCAACATCATTAAGGCATTAAGATGCAATGGTGCAGCAGGGCTGTAGGGTTGGGGTTAGAGTAACAGTGGTCAACATCATTAAGGTGCAGTGGTGCAGCAGGCCTGTAGGGTTAGGGTTAGTAACGGTGGTCAAAGGTGTTTGATAGTGTTGAGGTGAGGGCTCTTTGCAGGCCAGTCAAGTTCTTCCACACCGATCTCGACAAACCAGTTCTGTATGAACCTCGCTTTGTGCACGGGGGCTTTGTCATGCTGAAACAGGAAAGGGCCTTCCCCAAACTGTTGCCCCAAAGTTGGACGCAAAGAATCGTCTAGAATGTCATTGGATGCTGTAGTGTTAAGATTTCCCTTCACTGGAACTAAGGGGCCTTGCCCCAACCATGAAAAACAGCCCCAGAACATTATTCCTCCTCCA
This sequence comes from Salvelinus alpinus, assembly GCF_045679555.1. NCBI lineage: Eukaryota > Metazoa > Chordata > Actinopteri > Salmoniformes > Salmonidae > Salvelinus > Salvelinus alpinus. The sequence continues at coordinate 30,234,650 of NC_092111.1, read as the reverse complement.
CCAAACTTTACAGTTGGCACTATGCATTGGTGCAGGTAGCGTTCTCGTGGCATTCGTCAAACCCAGATTAGTCTGTCGGACTGTCAGCCGGTGAAGCGTGATTCATCACTCCAGAGAACACGTACGCGTCCACTGCTCCAGAGTCCAATGGCGGCGAGCTTTACACCACTCCAGGCGATGCTTGGGACTGTGCATGGGGATCTTAGGCTTGTGTGTGGCTGCTCGGCCATGGAAACCCATTTCATGAAGCTCCCGGCGAACAGTTCTTGTGCTGACGTTGCTTCCAGAGGCAGTTTGGAACTCGGTAGCGAGTGTTGCAACCGAAAGGCAGGCTATTTTTACACGCTACGTGCTTCATTATTCAGCGGTCCGGTTCTGTGAGCTTGTGTGGCCTACCACTTCGCGGCTGAGTCGTTTTTGCTCTTAGACGTTTCCACTTCACAATAACAGCACTTACAGTTGACCTTGACAGCTCTAGCAGGGCAAAAATTTGATGAACTGACTTGTTGGAAAGGTGGCATCCTATGACGGTGCCACGTTGAAAGTCACTGAGCTCTTCAGTAAGGCCATTCTACTGCCAATGTTTGTCTATGGATATTGCATGACTGTATGCTCGGTTTCATACACCTGTCAGCAATGTGTTTGGCTGAAATAGCCAAATCCACTAATTTTAAGGGATGTCCATATACTTTTGTATATATAGTGTAGCTGGGAAGGGGTGACGATACCAGCCACTACAACTTCCTGAGTGATTTACCACAATGTACTTTCCCACCGTGCCTGACTACTTTGATAAATCAGACCAGACAGATCAGAAGTGTTGAGTTGATGGATGATTTCAACAAATAAACACGTTTTCACATCATGCTATTTCAATGAATGCTCAACCAACCTGTAACTCTCAGACACAGGGCATGGATAGAAACAGGTGTTTTATTGAAGAGAGGTGGCATGCACAGTTTAGCGGCTTTATCTAGTTCTAATGTGTATTGTGTAACATTGCAACAACAACAAAAAAGTATCTGTCCGAGTGAATCTGTGTCTTGTCAGACATAGGCTAGGGCCTCTCAGTGCTCTGTCTGGCTGCTGTCTATCTCTCTCTCTGTCATTCTCTCTCTCTCCCTCTCTCTCCTCTCTCTCTCTCTCTGTCTCTCTCTGTCTCTCTCTCCTCTCTCTCTCTCTCTCTCTCTTTCTTGCTGTCTGTGTGTGTCTGCTCAATGATGTTGCCCATTGCTACTCTTCATCAGATAGTGAAGCGTTCAAGCCCCATTTGCTCTGAATGGCTTTTAGCGTAATTCAATAAAGATTTGTGGCATTCTGTCATCTGCTAGCATGACGACGTCTCTGCCGGGGCCAATCAGGGGCCGTGGAATCCTCGTCATCGGTAATATTAGCTATAATAATGATAATGGTGTTTCTGAAAATGCAGCGCTTCTGAGTATTATGATGATGATGACGATGGTAATGATGATGATGATTAGACATTATTGTTGTTTCATTACTCTGCCCCCCCCCCCCTCCCCGCCATCCATATCAACGTCCTTCTACATTACTCTTTAAAGGTCCAATGCATCTGTTTTTATCTCAATATCACATAATTTCTGGTTAACGACTAAGTACCTTACTGTGATTGTTTTAAATTAAAATGGTCAAAAATAAACAAAAATAGCTTCTTAGCTAAGAGCACTTTCTTAAGCAATCATTTTTCGAGGACTTTCTGGGAGTGGTCTGACTGGGGAGGGGGTAAATTAAAATTTGATGTTATTACCAGAGAGGTTTAGAACTCTCTTTCTTATTATTGGTTTGTTAACTAATTTACTGCATGGTGATGTCACCATGGAAGGCCAAAACTGAAACCCACCAAAACAGGCTGAAATTTCAGGCATTCTTTTCAAACAGCTCTTACACTGAAGGAGCATTATCATCATTTTCACAATTTCACACTATTATTTCAACCTCATAGTTTGGAAATAAATATACAACAGTTGGAATATCATGTTTTTGACTGCACTGGGCCTTTAACGCAGGACAGGTTAATGACCCCTTATACCCCCACTCTCTCCCCCCTCCCCCCTCTCCCCCATCAGACATGACTGAGGTTCTGAAAGGGGCTATAGACTTGTTGCCTTTTACTGTGATGACCTTCCTGGCTGTGACCAAGAAGTCAACTCTGAGAAGTATGAAGCACCATGAGCATTGAAGTATCATCAACACTGGTCAAACGCAATCTTAAAAAGAGTCCCCAGTACAGATGGTTTCTCTCTTGCACACTCTCTCACACACACACACACACACACACACACACACACACACACACACACACACACACACACACACACACACACACACACACACACACACACACACACACACACACACACTTTTTCTCATATAAACTTATGTCGTACTTTGTACTTTATATATGTTTTCCTAGTGACTTCTCCAACAATTATCATCAACTGTCTCTAATTATCTCGTTAACTTTATCTTAATCAGCACTAATGAGTTTGACTGTTCTGAGAACCGCCTCGCTGCTCTTAATAATCAGTGTCTGCTTCTCTATCAGTGTTTCAGGTGCTCACCAGAACCCTACAAGGCTCTTAGCGACGTACATGTATATATACTGTACCTACCTACAGTGTATATAGGTCATAACTCAGTCATTACCCAATAATACTATAAATTGTGCCTTCCTGTATTATACTTATGCTAAAATCTTTATTGTATTCTACTGCCATTTACTTTATGTTCGTATTCTTATTTTAGTGCTATTTCTTATTGTTGTTGCATTGTTGAGAAGGAACCTGCAAGTAGGCATTTTGTTCGATGATATACAGTATAAGGGAACTAACAAGACTGCTCCGTTAGAGCTCCTAATCGACAGGTGTACTTGGTGCATTGAGTTGGATGGAAGCTCTCCAGCACTCTAACAATAAACAATGATTCATTTAAGATTGACTTTGAGTGTCCCGTGGTAAGATTTCACATAACAGTGGCAGCATCATGCTGTGGGGATGTTTTTCAGCGGCAGTGACTGGGAGACTAGTCAGGATTGAGGGAAAGATGAATGGAGCAATGTACAGAGAGGTCCTTGATAAAAACCTGCTCCAGAGCACTCGGGACCTGGGGCAAAGGTTCACTTTCCAACAGGGCAGCGACCCTAAGCACACAGACAAGACAACGCAGGAGTGGCTTCGGGAAAAGTCTCTGAATGTGCTGAGTGGCCCAGCCAGAGCCCGGACGTGAACCCGATCGAACATCTCTGGAGAGACCTGAAAATAGCTGTGCAGCGACGCTCCCCATCCAACCTGACCGAGCTTGAGAGGATCTGCAAAGAAGAACGGGAGAAACTCCCCAAATACAGGTGTGCCAAGCTTGTAGCGTCATACCCAAGAAGACTCGAGGCTGTAATCTCTGCCAAAGGTGCTTTAACAAAGTACTGAGTAAATGGTCTGAATACTTTTATTAATTTTTTTTACATTTGCAAACATTTCTAAAAACCTGTTCTTGCTTTGTCATTATGGGGTATTGTGTGTAGATTGATGAGGGGAAAAAACAATTTTGGAATAAGGCTGTAACATAGCAAAATGTGGAAAAATTCAAGGGGTCTGAATACTTCCTGAATGTGCTGTGTATCATGCATATCCCGTGCATCATGCATATCCCGTGCATACAATAAATAGTTGTTTTTCTCAATCCACTTGTCGGTCTGTTCTCTGTATCTCTCTATCTCTCTCAACCTCAACCTCCCTCAGTCTCTTGTCTCCTCTCTTTATTTCCTACCTCTTTCTCTACTTCAATAAACCGATGTCTAATGCCCTATCCGTCTACTTCTTCTCTCTCTTTGCCATTACTTCCCTTCTCATCCCTCATTATGAGAGGAAGTCCTGTGTAGCTCAGTTGGTATAGCATGGCGCTTGCAATGCCAAGGTTGTGGGCTCGATCCCCCTGGGTGACAAGTATGAAAAAAAAAAATATATACATGCACTCACTAAACATATATATTTTTTTGAACCTTTATTTAACTAGGCAAGTCAGTTAAGAAGAAGATCTTATTTTCATTGACGGCCTAGGAACAGTGGGTTAACTGCCTTGTTCGGGAGCAGAAGGACAGACTTTTACCATATCAGCTCAGGGATTTGATCTTGCAACCTTTCGGTTACTAGTCCAAAGCACTAACCACTAGGCTACCTGCCGCCCCTGTTGACTGAAATGACTGAAATGTAAATGTGCTAAGGGGAAGGAAGAGAGGTAGAAGTGACCTTGAGGGAATTAGGCCTACATCCATCCAATCTAATCTACAGAGGAACAGTCAGTGAATCTCCACAGAGCACCAGCAGCTGCTTAAACACACTATTCAGATACTTGATACCAGTAGGCCTATGTCTATCAGTGAGTTGGCAACAGAAGTGCAGAAAGCCTGGAGTGAGGAAATGTAGGCCTATTCATCCAAAGATTATGTGAATCTCTTAAAAGGTAATAAAACTGTGTTTTATTGTGTTTTCTCGCATTGTTTGTAACTTATTTTGTACATAATGTTGCTGCTTCCGTCTCTTATGGCCGAAAAGAGCTTCTGGTTATAAGAACAACAATTACTCACCTCGAACTGGACAAAGACGCAAGGAATATACTGCTTCTCCGAACCAGGCCCATATCCCCGTCATTCGCGTGAAGAAAATACGTAAACACAGGGCGGAGATCGGGATGCCTTGTGGGAATTCGTTGCTGCCTCTACCATCCATTCTATTGGCCAACGTGCAATCACAGGAGAATAAACTGGAACGACAACAATTGGCTGGGTTTTCCATGCATCAGCAGGACAGAACAGCACGTCTGGTAAGACTATTTGTCAATAACAGCTGGTGCGCAATGTCTAATATTAAGGAAGTCACGAGGTATTGCTCGCCTGAGGTAGAGTACCCCATGACAAGCTGAAGACCACACTATCCACCAAGAGGGTTTTCCTCTATATTTTTCGTAGCTGTCTATTTACCACCACAAGCCGACGCTGGCACTAAGACCGCACTCAATGAGCTGTGTAAGGCCATAAGCAAACAAGAAAATACTCATCTAGAAGTGGCGCTCCTAGAGGCCAGGGACTTTAGTGTAGGCAAACTTAAATCGATTTTACCTCATTTATACCAGCATGTCACATGTACAACCAGAGAGAAAAAAACTCTAGACCACATTTACACCACACACAGAGACGAATACAAAGCTCTCCCCCGCCCTCCATTTGGCAAATCTGACCATAATTCTATCCTCCTGATTCCTGCTTACAAGCAAAAACTAAAGCAGGAAGTACCAGTGACTCGCTCAATACGGAAGTGGTCAGATGACGCGGATGCTACACTACAGGACTGTTTTGCTAGCACAGACTGGAATATGTTCTGGTATTCATCCAATGGCACTGAGGAGTATACCACCTCAGTCACCAGCTTCATCAATAAGTGCATCGACGACGTCGTCCCCACAGTGACCGTGCGTACATATCCCAACAAGAAGCCATGGATTACAGGCAACATCCGCACTGAGCTAAAAGCTAGAGCTGCCGCTTTCAAGGAGCGGGACACTAATCTGGACACTTATAAGAAATCCCGCTATGCCCTCAGACGAACCCTCAAACAGGCAAAGCATCAATACAGGACTAAGATTGAATACTACTACACCGGCTCTGACACTCGTTGGATGTGATAGGGCTTGCAAACTATTATGGACTACAAAGGGGAACCCAGCCCAGTGACGCAAGCCTATCAGACGAGCTAAATGCATTTTATGCTCACTTCGAGGCAAGCAACACTGAAGCATGCATGAGAGCACCGGCGACTGTGTGATCATACTCTCCATAGCTGATGTGAAAAAGACCTTTAAACAGGTCAACATTCACAAGGCCGCAGGGCCAGAGCAATTACCAAGACGTGTACTCAACTTGCAAGTGTCTTCACTAACATGTTCAACCTCTCCCTGACCGAGTCTATTATACCTACATGTTTCAAGCACACCACCATAGTCCCTGTGCCCAAAACAGCTAAGGTAACCTGCCTAAATGACTAGCGCCTAGTAGCACTCACGTCGATAGCCATGAAGTCCTTCTTTATTTTTGTTATTTTTTATTAACCCCTCCACCACCCCCCTCTTCGGAGGACAAATATCTTCATTTTTTTACAGCTTTTTTGCTACATATACATACATTTTACACATACATTTGACATACATGGTGCTTTTATATAAAGCAGTCACATAACAATAATAGATGGCTCTTTAATACCAACCCTCAGCCACTCTCAGCCCATCCCACCTATCACCATAGACCGCCCTCGTTTGGTTTCCATGTTTCATATGTTTTTCAATTGTGCTGTGATGTTTTACAAAATGTTTGAACCTTTCTAATCGTATATTATCCACAGATTGTGAGCTAAAGATGAAAAGCTTTCCTATGAGTATTATTATATTATTTATTGACTGACTATGTCTTTCCAAATCACCCATCACTGATATTTGTATATAAGTTAATTGTATATAAGTTAACTGATTTAAGGTAAATTTTAATTGCATGTTGTGATTTTTTAACCATTCCTGAACATGTGACCAGAAACAAGCTACATAGGGTCAATACCAGAATAAATGATCTATTGATTCTGTCTCTTCACAGCAAAATCTACAGAGCTGAGATTGTTGTATGCCCCATATATACAGTGGGGAGAACAAGTATTTGATACACTGCCGATTTTGCAGGTTTTCCTACTTACAAAGCATGTAGAGGTCTGTAATTTTTATCATAGGTACACTTCAACTGTGAGAGACGGAATCTAAAACAAAAATCCAGAAAATCACATTGTATGATTTTTAAATAATTAATTTGCATTTTATTGCATGACATAAGTATTTGATCACCTACCAACCAGTAAGAATTCCGGCTCTCACAGACCTGTTAGTTTTTCTTTAAGAAGCCCTCCTGTTCTCCACTCATTACCTGTATTAACTGCACCTGTTTGAACTCGTTACCTGTATAAAAGACACCTGTCCACACACTCAATCAAACAGATTCCAACCTCTCCACAATGGCCAAGACCAGAGAGCTGTGTAAGGACATCAGGGATAAAATTGTAGACCTGCACAAGGCTGGGATGGGCTACAGGACAATAGGCAAGCAGCTTGGTGAGAAGGAAACAACTGTTGGCGCAATTATTAGAAAATGGAAGAAGTTCAAGATGACGGTCAATCACCCTCGGTCTGGGGCTCCATGCAAGATTTCACCTCGTGGGGCATCAATGATCATGAGGAAGGTGAGGGATCAGCCCAGAACTACACGGCAGGACCTGGTCAATGACCTGAAGAGAGCTGGGACCACAGTCTCAAAGAAAACCATTAGTAACACACTACGCCGTCATGGATTAAAATCCTGCAGCGCACGCAAGGTCCCCCTGCTTAAGCCAGTGCATGTCCAGGCCTGTCTGAAGTTTGCCAATGACCATCTGGATGATCCAGAGGAGGAATGGGAGAAGATCATGTGGTCTGATGAGACAAAAATAGAGCTTTTTGGTCTAACTCCACTCACCGTGTTTGGAGGAAGAAGAAGTATGAGTACAACCCCAAGAACACCATCCCAACCGTGAAGCATGGAGGTGGAAACATCATTCTTTGGGGATGCTTTTCTGCAAAGGGGACAGGACGACTGCACCGTATTGAGGGGAGGATGGATGGGGCCATGTATCGCGAGATCTTGGCCAACAACCTCCTTCCCTCAGTAAGAGCATTGAAGATGGGTCGTGGCTGGGTCTTCCAGCATGACAACGACACGAAGCACACAGCCATGGCAACTAAGGAGTGGCTCCGTAAGAAGCATCTCAAGGTCCTGGAGTGGCCTAGCCAGTCTCCAGACCTGAACCCAATAGAAAATCTTTGGAGGGAGCTGAACGTCCGTATTGCCCAGCGACAGCCCCGAAACCTGAAGGATCTGGAGAAGATCTGTAGGGAGGAGTGGGCCAAAATCCCTGCTGCAGTGTGTGCAAACCTAGTCAAGAACTACAGGAAACGTATGATCTCTGTAATTGCAAACAAAGGTTTCTGTACCAAATATTAAGTTCTGCTTTTCTGATGTATCAAATACTTATGTCATGCAATAAAATGCAAATTAATTACTTAAAAATCATACAATGTGATTTTCTGGATTTTTGTTTTAGATTCCGTCTCTCATAGTTGAAGTGTACCTATGATAAAAATTACAGACCTCTACATGCTTTGTAAGTAGGAAAACCTGCAAAATCGGCAGTGTATCAAATACTTGTTCTCCCCACTGTATAGCATTCTGTTGGTGGCAAGAATTTTCTATAATAAATTAAATTGAAAAACTCTAACTGTTGAATCAAGTATAGCTTTTTTGTACCAGTTCATAAACCCTATCCCATGGAATTGGTACATCGAAAAGCTCCTGCCATTTATTTTGCAACCTGTATGGCGCAGCTGTCAACATTTTCGTCCTCAGATGAAACTGGTATATTTTTATATTTATGTCAGTTCCTTTCAGCCAATTTGTACATTTTTGTGGTAATGGATGTAACCAGCGTTGTTTGGCTTGTTTAAGAAAGGGCGATACTTTAAACAAAATGTATTGTTTATGGTGGTTGAGGATTTCCCTCTAGTGGTGCGGGGGCTGTGCTTTGGCAAAGTGGGTGGGGTTATATCCTTCCTGTTTGGCCCTGTCCGGGGGTTTCTTCGGATGGGGCCACAGTGTCTCCTGACCGCTCCTGTCTCAGCCTCCAGTATTTATGCTGCAGTAGTTTATGTGTCGGGGGGCTAGGGTCAGTTGGTTACCTGGAGTACTTCTCCTGTCTTATCCAGTGTCCTGTGTGAATTTAAGTATGCTCTCTCTAATTCTCTCGTTCTCTCTTTCTCTCTGAGAACCTGAGCCCTAGGACCATACGTCAGGACTACCGGGCATGATGACACCTTGCTGTCCCCAGTCCGCCTGGCCTTGCTGCTATTCCAGTTTCAACTGTTCTGCCTGCGGTTACGGAACCCCTACCTGTCCCAGACCTGCTGTTTTCAACTCTTAATGATCGGCTATGAAAAGCCAACTGAGATTTATTCCTGATTATTATTTGACCATGCTTGTCATTTATGAACATTTTGAAAATCTTGGCTCTCTCTAATTTTCTCCTTCTCTCTTTCTTTCTCTCGGAGGACCTGAGCCCTAGGACCATACGTCGGGACTACCGGCCGTGGTGACTCCTTGCTGTCCCCAGTCCGCCTGGCCTTGCTGCTATTCCAGTTTCAACTGTTCTGCCTGCGGTTATGGAACCCCTACCTGTCCCAGACCTGCTGTTTTCAACTCTTAATGATCGGCTATGAAAAGCCAACTGAGATTTATTCCTGATTATTATTTGACCATGCTTGTCATTTATGAACATTTTGAAAATCTTGGCTCTCTCTAATTTTCTCCTTCTCTCTTTCTTTCTCTCGGAGGACCTGGGCCCTAGGACCATGCGTCGGGACTGCCGCCCGTGGTGACTCCTTGCTGTCCCCAGTCCGCCTGGCCTTGCTGCTATTCCAGTTTCAGCTGTTCTGCCTGCGGTTATGGAACCGCCACCTGTCCCAGACCTGTTGTTTTTCAACTCTTGATGATCGGCTATGAAAAGCCAACTGAAAATTATTCATGATTATTATTTGACCATGCTTGTCACTTATGAACATTTTTGAACATCTTGGCATAGTTCTGTTATAATCTCCACCCGGCACAGCCAGAAGAGGACTGGCCACCCCTCATAGCCTGGTTCCTCTCTAGGTTTCTTCCTAGGTTTTGGCCTTTCTAGGGAGTTTTTCCTAGCCACCGTGCTTCTACACCTGCATTACTAGCTGTTTGGGGTTTTAGGCTGGGTGTCTGTACAGCACTTCGAGATATTAGCTGATGTACGAAGGGCTATATAAAATAAAATTGATTGATTGATTGATTGTTCAATTAGTCGGAAATGAGAAGTTGTGATCTGTATAAAGACAAAAAGGCAATTTTTGAACTAACAATGAGCCTTTCTTAATAATCTACTGGGGAACCAGTTTGGGTTTAAGTATAATTTATGTGTGAGTGAAGCTTTTAATGAGAGGTTTAAAGCTTTAATATTTAATAATTTTAGCCACCCAAACTCATATTCATTAGATAAATAGGCACGTTTAATTTTGACTGGTTTAGCATTCCAAATAAAATGAAATATTTTTTGCTCATATGATTTAAAAAACGAGTAATCTAGAGTAGGCAGTGCTATTAGTAAGTAACTAAACTGTGATAGAACCAAAGAGTTTATCAATGTGATTTTTCCCATAAATAGTGTCACGGATCCCTCTGGAACTTTCATTGATCACACCTGTCCCCTATTCCCACTGATTGCATATTTATATATGTGCCCTTTGTTCACCACGGTGCTGACAATTATTGCTACAATGTCCGTTGGTCCGTGTGAGTACCTGTGGTGTGTGTTTTGGGATTTTGTGCCCTTGTGGATTGCGCAGATGTTTACGGGTCTCGTCCCGTGGGAAAATCATTGTGCGCTAGTGTTATTTATTAGAGGTAATCCTCGCTCTTTTGTTTGGGTTTCAACCCTGCCTGTTTGTTCCGTGTTTGTTTGTTCTTCGCCCCCGTGCCTTTACACTGCACACCGTAATTTGGGGCTTAATAAAATAAAAAACTACTACGCATTCCTGCGTCTGTCTCCCGAATCATATATGCCAGCATGACAAATAGACAAGTATTTACAGTTGAAGTCGGAAGTTTACATACACCTTAGCCAAATACATTTAAACTGTTTTTCATAATTCCTGACATTTAATTTAATGTTTACATACACTCAATTAGTATTTGTTAGCATTGCCTTTAAATTGTTTAACTTGGGTCAAGTATATCGTGTAGCCTTCCACAAGCTTCCCACAATAAGTTGGGTGAATTTTGCCCCATTCCTCCTGACAGAGCTGGTGTAACTCAGTCAGGTTTGTAGGCCTCCTTTCTCGCACACACTTTTTCATTTCTGCCCACAAATTTGCTATGGGATTGAGGTCAGGGCTTTGTGATGGCCACTCCTATACCATGACTATGTTGTCCTTAAGCCATTTTGCCACAACTTTGGAAGTATGTTTGGGGTCATTGTCCATTTGGAAGACCCATTTGCAACCAAGCTTTAACTTTCTGACTGATGTCTTCAAATGTTGCTTCAATATTTCCACATAATTTTTCCTACCTCATGATGCCATCTATTTTGTGAAGTGCACCAGTCCCTCCTGCAGCAAAGCACCCCCACAACATGATGCTGCCACCCCTGTGCTTCACGGTTGGGATGGTGTTCTTCGGCTTGCAAGCCTCCCCCTTTTTCCTCCAAACATAACGATCATTATGGCCAAACAGTTCTATTTTTGTTTCATCAGACCAGAGGACATTTCTCCAAAAAGTACGATCTTTGTCCCCATGTGCAGTTGCAGACCGCAGTCTGGCTTTTTTTAAATGGTGGTTTAGGAGCAGTGGTTTCTTCCTTGCTGAGCGGCCTTTCAGGTTATGTCGATATAGGACTCGTTTTACTGTGGATATAGATACTTTTGTACCGGTTTCCTCCAGCATATTCACAAGGTCCTTTGCTGTTGTTCTGGGATTGATTTACTCTTTTCGCACCAAAGTACATTTTGCCGGTTTGACGGCTGCATGGTCCCCTGGTGTTTATACTTGCGTACTATTGTTTGTACAGATGAACATGGTACCTTCAGGCATTTGGAAATTGCTCCCAAGGATGAACCAGACTTGTGGAGGTCTACAATTTTTTTTCTTAGGTCTTGGCTGATTTATTTTCATTTTCCCATGATGTCAAGCAAAAAGGCACTGAGTTTGAAGGTAGGCCTTGAAATACATCCACAGGTACACCTCCAATTGACTCAAATTATGTCAATTAGCCTATCAGAAGCTTCTAAAGCCATTACATTGTTTTCTGGAATTTTCCAAGCTTTTTAAAGGCACAGTCAACTTAGTTTATGTAAACTTCTGACCCACTGGAATTGTGATACAGTAAATTATAAGTTAAATAATCTGTCTGTAAACAATTGTTTGAAAAATTACTTGTGTCATGCACAAAGTAGATGTCCTAACCGACTTGCCAAAACTATAGTTTGTTAACAAGAAATTTGTGGAGTGGTTGAGAAACGAGTGGTTGCAGAATCTTATGTATTTTTGATAACTTTCAATTGAAATTAATTGTGATAAGTTAATTAATTTATATTTTTTGAGATGTGAATGCCAAGTATATCTACTTCACCATCCGCCCATTTTATTCATAAACTACAAGGTAGTGTAAATACTGTATTTTTTAACGATCCAACACGTAATATGGCACACTTGTCATAATTAGGTTTTAATCCGGATAGGCTAGACAAGTGATCAAGATCTTCAATGAGACTGTACAGGGATCCAGATTGCGGACTTAAGAAAAAATGGATCTTTGAGTACATCAAAAAAGGTCTGGTATACCTCTACTGGTATACCTTTCAAGCCCTGGTGTTTTTCCAGACTGAAAAGATTTTATTCCCTCAAAAATTTCCTCTTCTGTAAATTGTCCTTCACACAGGTCTTTCTGTAAATGTGTTAATTTTACATTATTATTAGGAAAGAAATCCTTACAGTTAACAGTGGAAATGGAGGAGACTGAAAAGAAAACATAATATTTTTCTTCTTCTTTGAAAATATAATTTGGTGAATCATGGATAACTCCATAATTTGTAACGAGTTTCTGTAAACTGTTGTTGGTAGAATTTCTATGTTGACGAGTCAAGAAAAAGTCAATGATTAATTATTTTGTCTGAGTTAAGAACAAATTGTCATCCAATAGGGTTTGATTAAATGTCCAATATCCCCGTCCACGTGGAAATTCTGTAAGAGTTATATGGAGGCCAATTAGATGGTGGTCCGATCGCATTCGGTCTCCTATTAATACTTGTTTTACTTTTGATGCCAGCAAGAACGAGACTAGAAAGTAATCAAGACGTCTAGCTTGATTAAGCCTCCTCCATGTGTATATCTCACTAGATCAAGGTTTTTCAACCTCCATATATCCACTAGTTCTAATGTATCCATGATCTTTGTGATCTCCTTTAGTTCTTGAGGGTTATAGTTTGTCGAGTGATTTCCTTTACGAGCCATTGAGGTACTTAAAACCGTATTATAATCTCCCACTATAATAATACATTCTTTCATTGCTTGTGAGCTCAATAGTATATTAAATACATTTTCGAGGAAGTTTGGATCATCATTATTTGGCCCATAAAGATTAATTAGCCAGATCTGTTTTTGGTTCAATAGCATATTGTCATGTGTGCCCCCTTTCCGGCCTCTAGGTCACCAGGCTGCCCGTTATGGCGCACACCTGTTACCATTGCTACGCACACCTACGCGTCGTCAGACTCACCTGGACTCCATCACTTCCCTGATTACCTTCCCTACATATGTCACTCCCTTTGGTTTCTTCCCCAGGCATTATTGTTTCTGTTTCAGTTTCATGTCTGTGTGCTGTTAGTGTTTCTTCTTTTGTATTATGTTCTGATAATTTTATTAAAACACTCCCTGAAATTCCTTCCTGACTCAGCGCATGTCGTTACACATATTTAAAATAATCCATCTTCATGAAGTGCTTTGAAAGGCAGGTCATGTCTCACATCAACACCCACTCCAATTCGCATACCGCCCCAACAGATCCACAATTGAAGCAATCTCAATCGCACTCCACACTACTCTTTCCCACCTGGACAAAAATAACACCTATGTGACAATGCTGTTAATTGCCTACAGCTAAGTGTTCAACACCATAGTGCCCAAGAAGCGCATCACTAAGCTAAGGACCCTAGTACTAAACACCTCCCTCTGCAACTGGATCCTGGACTTCCTAACGGGCCACCCCCAGATGGTAAGGGTAGGCAACAACACATCTGCCACGCTGATTCTCAACACGGGGGAACCTCAGGGGTGCCTGCTTTGTCCCCTCCTGTACTCCCTGTTCACCCATGACTGCGTGGCCAAGCACGACTCCAACACCATTAAGTTTGCTGATATCACCGACAACGACGAGACAGCCTATATGGAGTAGGTCAGAGACCTGGCAGTGTGATGCCAGGACTACAACCTCTCCCTCAATGTGAGAAAGACAAAGGAGATGATCGTGGACTATAGGAAAAGCAGGGCCGAACATGCCCCCATTCACATCGACGGGGCTGTAGTGGAGCGGGTCGAAAGTTTCAAGTTTCTTAATGTCCACATCACCAATAAACTATCATGGTCCAAACACACCAAGACTATCGTAAAGAGGGCACGACAACACCTTTTCCCCCTCAGGAGACTGAAAATATTTGGCATGGGTCCCCAGATCCTCAAAAAGTTCTACAGCTGCACCATTGAGAGGATCCTGACAGTTTGCATCACCGCCTGGTATGGCAAGTGCTCGGCATTAGACCTTAAGGCGCTACGGCCTAGTACATCACTGGGGCCAAGCTTCCTACCATCCAGGACCTATATACCAGGGGGTGTCAGAGGAAGGCCCAAAAATTGTCAAAGACTCCAGTCTCCCAAGTCATAGACTGTTCTCTCTGCTACTGCACGGCAAGCGGTACCGGAGCACCACGTCTAGGCCCACATGGCTGCTACTAGCTGTTTATTATCTATGCACAGTTTACCCATAGCTGCATGTACAAATTACATTGACTAACCGGTACCCTCACACATTGACTCGGTACCGGTACCCCCTGTATAGGTCCTCGTTATCGCTTTTATTATGTTATTTTTTATTTAAATGTTTACTTTAGTTAATTTAGTAAATCTTTTCTTAACTCTATTTCTTGAACTGCATTGTTGGTTCAGGGCTTGTAAGTAAGCATTTCACGGTCAGGCGGATGTGACAAATACATTTTGACTTGATTTGATATCCATACCTGGGTGCTTTTCCAAAACGAAGGCCTCAAGTTGTCACGCATCCCAAGATAACTGTAAGTGTCTGTTTCCGATTATTTAAAGTCCTTTGAATCATCGGTCTTTGATCTTTCTATTGAGTAGATAAATCTGGTAAAAGGCCAAACCTACTCCCACAATTCAAGTTACCATTACAATGTGCACGTAGTTAGCCTAATGAGATCGCTATTTCCATATTGCAAAATGTTTAAGACTTACCTGTATATCCTCATAATTGAAAAGGTCAAATGTTTGTTCCTCTCGGAGCTGTGTTCAGGAGCGCCAATTATCCTGTGGTGTTGGGTAATGCCCATATTGCAAATCCCAATGAGCAGAGTAATGAATACCCTACCCCTGGAGTACTTCTGCTTAATGCAGGATTCTACACTGAGTGTACAACTCAATATTAGAAAGGTGTTCTTAATGTTGTGTACACTCAGTAATGACAAAGCAAAAACAGGTTTTTAGAAATGTTTGCAAATGTATATAGCAAAAAAAAACATAAATATCACATTTACATTTGTATTCAGACCCTTTACTCCGTGCTTTGCTGAAGCACCTCGTGTCTACTTGGGTACACCTGAATTTGGGGAGTTTCTCCCATTCTTCTCTGCAGATCTTCTCAAGCTCTGTCAGGTTGGATGGAGAGCGTCACATCGCTGCACATCTATTTTCAGGTCTCTCCAGAGATGTTTGATCGGGTTCAAGACCGGGCCACTCAAGGACATTCAGAGACTTGTCCCAAATCCACTCTTGCATTGACTTGGCTGTGTGCTTAGGGTCGTTGTCCTGTTGGAAGGTGAACCTTTGCCCCAGTCTGAGGTCTTGAGCGCTCTGGAGCCGGTTGTCAGCTCTGGGATTTGATCTTGCCACCTTTCGGTTACTAGTCCAACGCTCTAACCTGCCGCCCCAAAGGTTGACTCCAATCAAGTTGTAGAAACATCTCAAGGATGATCAATGGAAACAGGATGCACCTGAGCTCAATTTCGAGTCTCATAGCATAGGGTCTGAATACTTATGTAAATAAGGTGTTTCTGTTTTTATTTTGAATACATTTGCAAAAATCTCTAAAAACCTGTTTCACTTTGTCATTATGGGGTATTGTGTGTAGATTGATGAGGATGTTTAAAAATTAAATCAAAGTTAGGTTAAGGCTGGAACATAAGAAAATGTGGAAAAGGTGAAGTGGTCTGAATACTTTCCGAAGGCACTGTATACTAGCCTAATTGTTGAATGGTGCATAATGCTATCTTCCAAGGTGAGGCCTTGATGGAAGGTATAAACTCTGTCATACCTGTCGCGGCCAGACAGGGGTAAGGTTGCCATACTGGTGTTGCTATCACGACTCAGGATATGACCCAGACGCAGACACAAGGGGCAGATAGTTTGGTTCTCCGAATATTTATTATAACAAAGCGGCAGGAAAAGGGCAGGTGGAGCGCGGGCAGAGGTTCGTAATCCAAGGCAGAGTCAATCAGGGACAAAATGGCAGGCAGGGTCAGGACAAGCAGAAAGGTCAGAACTGGGAAGACTAGAAAACAAAAACTTGAGAACAGGAGAAATGGGAAACACGCTAGTAAGACCTGACAAAACAAGACGAACTGGCATCAAACAGAAAACTAAATACACGGGATAATGGGGAAAATGGGAGCCACCTGGTGGGGGGTGGAGACAAGCACAAGACAGGTGAAACAGAGCAGGGTGTGACAGTTGCGCTTCCTGTCATGATTGATACCTGTGTTAATTAGAGCTCTGTATTCTGTGTTATTGATTATTTGTTTCATTTTATCTGAGTTTGTGTATAGTAAGGAGTCTACTTCCTGTTTGTTATTATTGTTGTACATACAGTATGTAGCCTACATAGTATACAGTTCTCACAGAGTTGATTTCACCTCCTGCAAATAAACACCCTGAGTTTTGCACCATAGGCTTACGAACTAACCCTAACCCTATCAACAGGCCCCCCCCCACACACACAAAGGCTACAATCTGACACAATAGTTGTCTGCTCTACTTACAGAGGGGTAGTGGTTATGGGGCTCTTCAGGGTCTGTCTCTTATTATGCTGCAAACCCTAGCTGTAATACAATGTGAGCATTGTTCCTCAGTCTGTCTGGGAATAATCAACAGCAAGTTATTGTACTGTTTAACATTTCACCATTTATAATCTCTTATCCTCAACAGACATTGGCTTTGCATGTAGGCCTCCTGTGTTGAACATAATAAATGGCTCCCTATCCACCGGATGTGAACCAAACTCACCAAATGTGGCAGTAACAAAGCGTCTCTTGAAAAAGCTAAACATTGACCTGGAAAATGTAAAATACTATCAGCCTATTTCGAATCTCCCATTCCTCTCAAATATTTTTGAAAAACTGTTGCAGAGCAACTCACTGCCTTCCAGAAGACAAATAACGTATACGAAATGCTTCCGTCTGGTTTTAGCCACATCACTGAGACTGCACTTGTGAAGGTGGTAAATTACATTTTAATGGCGTCAGACCAAGGCTCTGCATCTGTCCTCGTGCTCCTAGACCTTAGTGCTGCTTTTGACACTATCGATCACCACAATCTTTTGGAGAGATTGGAAACCCTAATTGGTCTACACGGACATGTTCTTGCCTGGTTTAGATCTTATCTGTCGGAAATATGTCAGTTTGTCTCTGTGGATGGTTTGTCCTCTGACAAATCAATCGTACATTTCGGCGTACCTCAAGGTTCCGTTTTAGGACCACTATTGTTTTCACTATATATTCTGCCTCTTAGTGATTCGGAAACACAATGTCAACTTTCACTGCTATGCGGACGACACACAGCTGTACATTTCGATGAAACACGATGAAACCCTAAAATTGCCTACCCTGGAAGCTTGTGTTTCAGACATAAGGAAGTGGATGGCGGCCAATTTTTTACTTTTAAACTCGGATAAAACAGAGATGCTAGTTCTGGGTCCCAAGGACAAAGAGATCTGCTCTTGGATCTGACAATTAATCTTTATGGTTGTACAGTCGTCTCAAATAAAAACTGTGAAGGACCTCAGTGTTACTCTGGACCCTGATCTCTCTTTTGACGAAGATATCAAGAATATTTCAAGGACAGCTTTTTTCCATTTTTGTAACATTGCAAAAATCAGAAAAGTTTTGTCCAAAAATGATGCAGAAATGCTAATGCTAATCCATGCTTTTGTCACTTCTAGATTAGACTACAATGCTCTACTCTCCGGCTACCTGGAAAAAGCACTAAATAAACTTCAGTTAGTGCTAAACACGGCTGCTAGAATCTTGACTAGAACCCCAAAATATGATCATATTACTCCAGTGCTAGCCTCTCTACACTGGCTTCCTGTTAAGGCTAGGGCTGATTTCAAGGTTTTACTGGTAACCTACAAAGCATTACATGGGTTTGCTCCTACCTACAGTATCCCCCCCGATTTGGTCCTGCCGTACAAACCTACACGTACTCTAACGTCACAAGACGCAGGCCTCCTTATTGTCCCTAGAATTTCTAAGCAAACAAAGCAGGGCTTTCTCCTATAGAGCTACATTTTTATGGAATGGTCTGCCTATCCATGTGAGAGATGCAGACTTGGTCTCTACCTATAAGACTTTACTGAAGAATCATCTCTTCAGTAGGTCCTATGATTGAGTGTAGTCTGTCCCAGGGGTGTCTCAAGGTAGTAAGTTGGTGGTCTGTTGATATCCCTCTAGTGGTGTGGGAGCTGTGCATTGACAAAGTGGATGGAGTTATATCCTGCCTAGTTGGCCCTGTCCGACCCCTTCCTTTCTCAGCCTCAAGTATTTATGCTGCAATAGTTTATGTGCCGAGGGGCTAGGGTCAGTCTGTTATATCTGGTGTAATTCTCCTGTCTTATTTGTGGTCCTGTTTGAATTTAAGTATGCTCCCTCTGATTCTCTCTCTCTCCCTCTCTCCCTCCCCTCCCGGAGGATCTGAGCCCTAGGACCATGCCTCAGGACTACCTGGCCTGATGACTCCTGGCTGTCTCCAATCCAACTAGTCGTGCTGCTGCTCCAGTTTCAACTGCTCTGCATGCGGCTATGGAACCCTGACCTGTTCACTAAGCATGCTACCTTGACCCGGACCTGCTGTTTTCGACTCTCTCTCTCTCTCTCTACCGCACCTGCTGTCTTGACCTCTGAATGCTCGGCTATGAAAAGCCCTCTGACATTTACTCCTGAGGTACTGACCTGCTGGTCATCTATGAACGTTTGAACATCTTGAAGAACAATCTGACCTTAATGGCTATGTACTCTCATAATCTCCAACCGGCACAGCCAGAAGAGAACTGGCCACCCTTCCGAGCCTGGTTCCTCTCTAGGTTTCTCCTATGTTCCTGCCTTTCTAAGGAGTTTTTCCTAGCCACCGTGCTTCTAGTGTCACGCCCTGGCCTTAGTTATCTTTGTTTTCTTTATCATTTTAGTTAGGTCAGGGTGTGACATGGGGGATGTATGTGTTTTGTATTGTCTAGGGGCTTTGTATGTTTATGGGGCAGTGTCTAGTCTAGGTGTATGTATGTCTATGGTTGCCTAGATTGGTTCTCAATTAGAGACAGCTGTCTGTCGTTGTCTCTGATTAGGAGCCATATTTAGTCAGCCATAGTCATTAGGTAGTTTGTGGGTGATTGTCTATGTCTATGTGTAAGTTGCCTGTGTCTGCACTTGTCATTCTATAGCTTCACGTTTGTTGTTTTGTTTAGTTTGTAAGTGGTCTTCGTCTTCAGTTATTAAATATGTGTTCATTTCACGTAACGACGACGATCGTGACATCTAGTCTGCATTGCTTGCTGTTTGGGGTTTTAGGCTGGCTTTCTGTATAGCACTTTGTGACATCTGCTGATGTAAAAAGGGCTTTATAAATACATTGGATTGATTCATTCATTAGTTCACCACCACACACTCATCATCATCTTCATCATCATTGGCCGATTCATTACATGACAGAGGAAATACAGTGAAGCACATTTCATGCATGCTATGTTTTGATGTAGGATATGTTAGACTATATAAATGAAACATATCACAAGGTTACTATTTTGCGATTTATTATTTCGGGGATTATTATGCATCTCGCGCACGCGCTGAAATCACTTAATCTCCCTAGTCACATGTTCTATCAGCTGTGCCTCAACACACATCCACTTGACTCGCGACTGTTTACAATCAGAAGACAGCACAGAATGGGGAGCCCCGCATGAGCAGAACAGGTAAAATGCACACCCAAATTTAACGACAGTATATGCAATGGCATTTTTAATAACTGGAAATAACCCGTGCGTTTGTATGAATTTGCAATATTGATTTGTCTTTAGCCACCGAGCTGTATGTCGGAAGTGTAGCGCTAGGCCTGTGTGCAAACTCGTGCAGCTAGCCTGAACGCTAACCTGAAAAAAGCTTGCAAAACAGTTTGACGACTAGTTTATATAACTAGCTAGACGTCAGCAACGTAAGTATTTTCTAGCGATTGTAAATATGCATGGTGTTGCTACCTAGTTAAAGACATGTTTGTTTTTCTACCACCATGCTGGACATCTAACTAGTAGAGCTAGTTGCTAGCTATATCATGCCAATATATTGCACATCGACAGTCATTGCGGTGGAAATTGGTCTGATCACCTTTTCTATAAAGAAAACTGTATTTTACGGTGCAGTTTGATTCAGGCGTTTATTTGATAGCGAGGATCATATTTCACCATACGCCTGGTAAGTAGAGTTCCTAGAGATTATAAATATGCCTTTTGTTGACGATAGTTTTTTTTGTGTGTGTAGCCGGCTATTTTATGGTTGGGGATATTTTCCTTCTCCAACCACCAGAACGATTCACAAATCAGGGAGTCCAAACAATAGACTCCCGATGTTGTCCAAAGCTGTTTGCTAGCTATGTTTCTTCTTATTTTAAACAATGGCAAGCACTAGCTAGCCTATGTCTACCTGTTCTTATTATGTCCAAGTTACAGGTGCCAACAACACTATCGTGACCCAGCATAGTGCAATGACAGTACCAAAGATAGGTTGTATAAGAGTTGTTTTGGCCAGAGGCCGCCCAGACAGGAGAGGTCGGTACCATGAGAGAAGCGTTCTGTCAGTATCGAACCTTTGATCTCTGAGCGAGGTGCACTGACTGCAGGGACTGAAATGAGCAGCCAGCCAGCACATAGCCTACTCAAACGAAACGATCTGTGTATTGTGAGGCAAACCACTTATGAGAAACTGCAATAATATGTGACCAACCGCCTTGATTCGGTCTTATGTAGCAACATTTGAAATAGTTTGTTTTACATTGGATAAAAGCAGAGTCGCAGAGCTACAAAATGGTATATCATACACTGCATTTGAGGAACAATGAAAAAGTAATTCTGCTTTGAAAGTTGATAAACTTATAACATCACTTTTGAGAAAATGGCCTTGAAATGTTTTGGTACCTACTGGAGAGCTCTTTGTCTACATCCATTCAGCATCATTCACACCCGCTTAAGCTTTAGCCCCCACCCAAACTCTGACCATTTTACTCGCCCTAGCAGAGGTGGTTAGGCTGTTTTTAAGTTATCCAGAGCGTTAGTGACTAAGTATGCTGCTGGCAACAATTTAGTTATGCGTTTTTGCTGATGTTTACTGACAGTGGTCATATTCAACGGGTGTTGAGTGTGCGTAAATTCATTAGTTATTCTGCGCTCTGGCACACTCAGACGAGAGTGCTCTGAAATCGGAGTAGATGGTCAGACTGAATTTACGAACGCACCAGAAATTGTTATTTGAATAGTGGAGTCTTCTGTTAACGTTTTAGGGATAAGGGGCAGCATTTTCACTTTTGGATGAATTGGTGCCCATAGTGAACTGCCTCCTACTCTGTCCCAGATGCTAATATATGCATATTATTATTACTATTGGATAGAAAACACAAGTTTTCACCGCCAAGTCCAAAAAACACACAGCCATTTTCCCAGCCAAAGATAGGAGTCACAAAAAGCAGAAATAGAGATAAAATTAATCACTAACCTTTGATGATCTTCATCAGATGACACTCATAGGACATCATGTTACACAATACATGTATGTTTTGTTTGATAATGTGCATATTTATATAAAAAAAATCTGTTTACATTGGCACCATGTTTAGAAATGCCTCAAAAATATCCGGAGAAATTGCAGAGAGCCACATCAAATAACAGAAATACTCATCATAATCTTTGATGAAAGATACATGTTTTACATAGAATTAAAGATACACTTGTTCTTAACTTCTTAGGGCTGCAATCTCGGTAACGGGATCGATATGACAACAGCCAGTGAAAGTGCAGGGCGCCAAATTCAGAAATCTCATAATTAAAATTCCTCAGACATACATGTGTCTTATACCATTTTTAAAGGTAATCTTGTTGTTAATCCCACCAAAGTGTCCGATTTTAAAAATATGCTTTTCAGCGAAAGCACCACAAACGATTATGTTAGGTCACACCAAACCACAATAAGCACAGCCATTTTCCAGCCAAAGATAGGAGTCACAAAAAGCACAAATAGAGATAAAATTAATCACTAACCTTTGATGATCTTCATCAGATGACACTCATAGGACTTCATGTTACACAATGCATGTATGTTTTGTTTGATAAAGTTGATATTTATATAAAACAATCTGAGTTTACATTGGCGCGTTACATTCACTAGTTCCAAAAACATCCAGTGATTTTGCATAGCCACATCGTTTCAACAGAAATACTCATCATAAATGTAGATGATAATACAAATTCAAAACTTGATCCTCAAGAAAGTGGAGAACAACTCTTATGCAGTTTTACTGCGCGATACACGCATTTTGATTAAAAAAAAAATTACGTTCAAACGGCCTTTCTGTGATGTAGTGACCCGCGACATACGCCTAGTTTCCTGAAACGGGTGACCTATGTCAGTGTGTCATGTTGTTTTGACCCCTCACTGTTCAGTCACCGAACAATGACTGATATTAGCTAGTGTAGGACTTTTTTGCCAATACGTTTGTCACAAATTGCTTATCAGAAACCTCAGCCTAACCTCTATAGAGCAAGCGGGGGTGACAGTCTCAGAGAAACAACTCCCTGGGTAGTGAATAGATTGTGTAGATTAATGAGTGGGGGGAAACTATTTAATCAATTTTAAAATTAGGCTGTAACCTAACAAAATGTGGAAAATGTCAAGGGGTCTGAATACTTTCTGAAGGCACTGTACCAATACAAACATTGTCATAGCTGTAGTATGAATCTGCAGGTAGCGAAAGCAAACCAACTAAGTTCAATGTTAGCTAGCTAACATTAGGCTTTAACTAGTAATACAAAGTGATTTCTGATTTGAATCATATTACTACACAGATCATACAAGTAACCTTAGCTAGCATGCCAACGTTCGCTAGCTAGCTAACAGTACGCTTTAACTTGGAAAGAAAATAACTTTTAAATTTGAAACTTAGTTTTGAAAATGTAGCTAGACTCTTACCAGCATACATGGATGAACGCTTCATGGCAGACTGGAACCATTGAACTCTTTTTGTTTGTAGGTACATCTTGTTTGGCCAGCGTTGTTAAGTCACTCCGGTTCACACTGACTGTGGCGTGTGCAGAAAGTGTTGTTGTTGAGAAAAGTAGCAAAAATGGTTATTCTCGATAGCTAACATTATATCTTTCAAAAACGGTGCAGTGAAAAGGGCTGCCTATACATACTGAACAGCTCATGTTATAGACAGATGCATGGCAGACCAATCCAAACTCATCTCCCAGCATGTCCAGCCCATCCATAATCTCAGCCAATCATGGCTAGCTGGGATGTTCCTGTCTTTTTCCCTTGCTAAACCAACTAGGCTAGTTATTTGACAATTTTATTCTTATTTACGTATGGAATACAAGTTCGTTATTAATGCACATGAAAGTTCCATTTCATTGTTCCGGAGTCCTCTTGATAGCAATCTGTATAGTGTACTACATCCACTAAAATGGCCCCTCAGTCACATGAAAGCCGTCAGGCTAGTCCTCTCTACTGGCACTGAAGTACCCTTCTCTGTTTCTGTTATTCCTCAGTATATTCTGCTGTACTGCTGTTGTCTCCAGTGTTGTCAGAACTCAGAATGCCCAGGGCCTCTCAGCTGATCTGCTGTTCTAAAACACCATAATCAAAGCCTCACAGAAAGCAGAAGAGCTTTGTGGCTCTGGGCAGAAGCTATGCAGCCTCTCTGTCTAGCTCAGTTCATACCCGATTGGTTTTCAACCGTTTTGGGCCTTCCGAGTCCTACGTCTCGCTCTCTCACACACACACTAACTTCACCTCTTCACAGCAAGGGATGTTCTCCATCTGTTTATAGTAAAGAGGAAGTGAATCATAATGGTGCTCTATTAATATCCCTGATGGTATGAAGGTGTACCTATATGTATTTCACTTGCATTTCTCATTTTATTTTGTATGGTGTTTGTCTAATTTAGCCTTCTGTTTCTTTAATGTGTTCTCATCGTACCTTCAATCAACTAGGATAATGTTTCTAGGCTACTGGCTGAGGTCATGTACAGGTCAGGGCAGGAGGACTCAAATGTGTCATGATGATTTCTGTTAATGGCTTACAGACTATCTTCATTCTTCAAATGCCTGGGTTGTATTCATTACTGCACACGTAGCAAAATGTTTTGCAAATTAATATGAAAACAAGCTTTTCTTATTGGACAAGTTAAGGTAGGTCCCTCCCCGTTTTGTTCTGTTTGGTTCCCAGTGGACCCTTTTTTTCCACACAGAGGTGGGATTCAGTGGACCTTGTTACAGTAGGCTAAATCACAGGCAAGTGCACTACATGACCGAAAGTATGTGGAGATTAGTTTGTTGGACTGCCAGATGGTGAAGCATCACGCCATAGAACGCTTTTCCGCTGCTCCAGAGTCAAATGGCAGCGAGCTTTACACCACTCCAGCCGGCGCTTGGTATTGCACATGGTGATCTTAGGCTTGTGTGCGGCTGCTCGTCCCCGGGACAAACATTGTGCTGACTTTGCATCCAGAGGCAGTTTGGAACTCGGTAGTGAGTGTTGCAACCAAGGAAAGGTGATTTTTACCCACTCCCGCTTCAGCACTCTGCGGTCCAGTTCTGTGAGCTTGTGTGGCATACCACTTCGTGGCTGAGCCTTTGTTGCTCCTAGAAAAATGGAATTGTTGGAAAGGGGGCAATCTGTGACAGTGCCACTTTAAAAGTCACTGAGCTCTTTCGTAAGGCCATTCTAGTGCCAATCTTTGTCTATGGAGATTGCATGGCTGTGTGCTCAATTTTTATACACCTGTCAGCAACGGGTGTGGCTGAAATGGCCAAATCCACTTATTTGAAGCGATGTCCACATATATATATATATATATATATATATCTACAAACTTACATTGGGATGAGAAGATACTTTGTGTGTATATATATATATATATCTACAAACTTACATTGGGATGAGAAGATACTTTGTGTGTATATATATATATATATACACACACACAAAGTATCCTCTCATCCCAATGTAAGTTTGTAGATAGCAGTGCAAGCAATTTACCCAGTGGTTTATTAATGCCTTCCATTATGTATTTATTTGATTACATCATAAAAAATTAATTCAGTGAATTATTGACGTATCTCCCGGTGATATGTAGTACATTATGCAGTACTTAATGTGTTTATTGCGCAGAGAAGTTTGCCGTTGTTGCAGAGCAGAACATTAGTCTCTGGAGGATAACTTTTAGAATGTAAGTGAAACCTTCCACCTGACAACATGCAACACACAGCACTGCTCAGTTGTACAGCCACTCTGTTACATTCCCTTAGCCTGAGTAGTGAGTGATTTACATGAGGATTTCAACATCCTGTTCAGAATTACAAGATTTGGTCATTAATCAGTTATTCCTTAGGTTTCCTCTTCCTGGAATTCAGAATGTTGTAATAGCCTCTGGATTCTGGGAGTAGAGGCATAATGAATGAAACTATTCAACTATGGTGAAGAACTCCTTTATAAGGACCCTCACCTATAGTTCTGAGTTTCGAGCCCTTCAGACACTTCTGAAACATGCCTAATTCTGAACAGAATCTGTTCTACTTCAACATGATGAAATGCAGTGCATTATTATTGACCTATTCACAGCATGTCTCTAGCTATTGTTGGAGATTAGTTTAAATGATTTAATGGGATATTGTATTTTTAAAAGGGGGAGGGAAACTCAGATGACTTGAAGGCATTAGTCTTTGTGAGGAACAGATGTTGCAGAGCCATACAGGAGCATAGAGTACGCATATAAAATTATTTATATTTTGATAGTGTGCGCGGTTGATTTATCAAAGCCGGGTTCCATGCGCCTCGTTAATGGGTTTAAGGAGATGCCTTTGTTGGGTGATTTCCATAATTAATAAAGGAAAATGCATAATGCTCTCGCTGCTGCAGTGGAAGGAATTGTGTGTTATGTAGGCTAAGCCTATGTGTACGCACTAGAGTTGTCACGTTACCGGCATCGCAATACTCCGAGGTATCATCGCAAGGAAATGTCTTTGCTTTCTTTTTTGCCATGGAAAATCAGGTATTGTGATAACCCAAGTACGTACACACACACACACACACACACACACACACACACACACACACACACACACACACACACACACACACACACACACACACACACACACACACACACATAACCATGGCAGACGCCCATCCAGGATAAATAATGGAAAGGTGGCGGGGTTTAACAAATCTTTTTTTTGTAGTTATTTTTATTTTGGGAGGTACTTTTACCCCTCTTTTTTTCCCCCTCTCTTTTCAATTTTGTCATACCCAATTTGGTATTTACAGTCTTGTCCCATCCCTGCAACTCCCGTACGGACTCTGGAGAGGCGAAGGTCGGGAGCCATGTGTCCCCCGCCCAGCCGCACTGTTTCATGACACACTGCTCGCTTAACCCGGAAGACAGCCGAACCAATGTGTCGGAGGAAACCCTGTACAGCTGGCTACCGAAGTCGCTAGAGTGTGACGGGACAAGGACATCCTGGCCGGCCAAGCCCTCCGCTAACCCGGCGATGCTGGGCCAATTGTGCGCCGCCTCATGCCTCTCCTGGTCGCGGCTGGCTGCGACACAGCCTGGGGTCGAACCCGGGTCTGTAGTGACGCCTCTAGCACTGCGATGCAGTTGTTTAGAGCGCTATGTCCCTCGGGTGGCCCACGGGTTTAACCTTAATTAAATCAACATGGTTTGAGGAAAATTTTAAAACATTGGCGTCTTTTGATGAACGGCATGTCGTCGACTAGTTCTGTAAGAGTCCTGCTCAATGTCCGTGTCATTGTACTGTTATGTGAAACGTCTTGATTGGTCATTTCTTTTCTTTTGGTAGGAGCATGTAGTGTCAATGTTTGTCTTTCATTTGTCACAGATCTCCCACAGAGCTGTCAGTCTGAAATGCCATAGTGAATATGGGGTGAGAATTCCCTGGGCTATCCCTGCTCGGTGCTCTTCCTCCATGGAGGTGGTTGTTTTTATGCACAAGCCACTTGACTGTCTCTGTATGTGATTAGAATGTTTTCCTTTGTAAATTGAGACGTGTTATTTTTCAAATCTAGTCCATTCTGTCTTATTAAATCAGTGTATCCTATGTCAGTGATCTTCCAAAGCCACTCGAGACATTTGAGTAGCCTACACTAGGGTTGGCCAGTACCCACTCTTTCATACTGTTCCTGTACCATAATGAGGTATTCGGTATTACTGGCAATGCACACAAGGGGCACTATTACTTTCCAAACATGCATTTGACGCACAAAACCCATTTAGGCAGCAGGGATCTTGATCCAGGAGGGAATTGATTGTATCTGTCGTAACCAAGAAGCTTGATCTTGCAAGCTAGCCATTTGGTTAGCAAACCATGTGGATAGTTGGAGACCTGAGATGGAGTAGTTTATTTGGCATGTCTTTGATAGTTAACTTGTATAAGTAGTTGTGTACGGTATACCGCACAAGCCTAGCCTATACTGCGTAGCCTTATGTTGCCTTGTCTTGTGTTGAATTCCCCCAAGTGATCCTATTTATACCCAGGGACATTGTCCTGAATGTCTCTTTGTGTTTCTCTCAGATAGCCTAAACCCTCATCTTTCCTGAGTCTCGGCTGAGGAGAAACACAACGTTGTGACTGTAAGTACTGACATGGAACAAAGACAAAAAGCATAGGCCTGGAGCTGAACTGGATAATATTATTAGTAAATCTAACTTTATTTATACAGCACATTTCAGACATGGAATGTAACTCAATATGCTTCACAGGGAAAAAAACGAATGAAAATAAAAACTGAAATATTTACTGCACAATACGCTTAAGAGGATAAGAAACAAAACAATAACAATAAAAACTACTGACTAAAAAGCACACTAAGGAGAAGCAAAGCTAAAACATGTCCACAGTTTCGGCCCCCCTCAGGTTCTCTAGCAGGCTATTTCTGAGGCTGGGGGCGTAGTAACGATGGCTGCCTCCTGGTCCTAGGCTTTGGGATAGTTAAAAGGCCAGTGCCAGAGGACCTGAGTAACCTACTGGGTACAGAACATGTATATTTGTTCTGTTTTTGATTGCTCTACTAAACTTAGTCCCAGTGGTGTAAAATACTTAACTACTTAAGCAGTATTTTAAAGTACTTTTTTGGGGGGTATCTATACTCTAATTTTTGATAACTTTTACTTCACTACATTCCTTAAGAAAAAAGTATATGAACTTTTTACTCCAAACATTTTCCTTGACACCCAAAAGTACTCGTTACATTTTGAATGTTTAGCAGGACAAGAAAATGGTCCACTTCACACATCCACAGAACATTCCTGGTCATCTCTACTGCCTCTGATCTGGCGGACTCACTAAACATACATGCTTCGTTTGTAAATGAGTGTGCCTCTGGCTATCTGTACATTTTAAAAACAATAATGTTGCCGTCTGGTTTGCTTAATATAATTCATTTGGAATGATTTATACTTTCTTTTGATACTTAAGTATATTTTAGTAGTTACATTTGATACTTAAGTATATTTTAAACCAAATACTTTTACTCAAGTAGAATTTTACTGGGTGACTTTTACTTGAGTCAATTTCTATTAAGGGATCTTTTATCAGATGAGTCCTCTTGCTCTGTGGTGTTCAGTTTTGTTCTTACTCTATGGTGTTTACTGCTGCAGTCATCCTACTCTTGTTCTGTGGTGTTGTGTTAATTCTTGTTCTGTGGTGGTACACAAGTAGTTTTAACCCCTCCTGTTGTTCTCATCCCAGGTTCGGTTGTGTGGTGGTCATGCAGCACCCTAACTTTGAGACCCACCACCCTCTCCAGCCTGAGGGAGAGCAGGAGACTGGCTTCGACCCTCTCCACAACTTTAACAAGAACCGCAGCCGTGGTGAGTCAACCCAAATACATGTTCATTAAAGCTATATTTACATGTTAACCCTTTATAGCAACTATTTGAGGCTTAATTAAGCAGTTATTAACACTTCATCTTCATAACCAAACACCATTTAATGACGAGTGAAGGAGAGTCGAGGGGGCGAGATAGTTGAATGTGGGGATAATGAAAGACTGACAAAGGAAATATTGATGGAGAAAGGTAAGGAGTGTGTAGTGGATTGTATAACGGTGAGTTATGAACACAGCTGATGACGCCTGCGGACGAAAGAAGGGTTAGCGTGTTTAGCTAATGAATTTTCATAGTGAGTGTCCCCAGAGCAACTTCACATGATACACTTTTGTAACTAATGTTGATTGACAGCTCCCAGGAGTGTGTGTGTGTGTTAACCTGCAGGGCAAATGAGTTATTATTTATGATGATGATTTAGGTTTGTGACTTCCTCACGCTTGAGAAATACTCTGAGACATACCTCTGTCCTTTTCCCCATGACATGATTTCAAAGATTGGTAAATGTAATGTGGTAGAAACCATGCTATTGAACATGCCTATTGAAATCTGTCAGAGAAAAGGATGCGTTCAAACATCCATTACGTTGAAGATGAGCCTCACTGATCCATGTAATTGGTGTCTATGCCGCCTTCTAGTGGCTGCGTGTGTCAACTGCTTTGTTTGTTTTACAGGAGGATCTCTGGATAGTAGCAGGTTGTCTTACTCAGAGTCTGAGTCCACCTTCCTTTCCTACAGGTAAGAACTCATGTTGCTGTGTGTGTTCATGCTTAATGTGTGCGTGTGATTTATAATTTGGTCCATGTCACATGCAGATCTAATTCTCTGCGTATTGCACATTAGATTAAATAAAATTGCACAAACTCACTAAAACCTCTTCTCGTCTCTCCCGTTACCTACCTCCCTCCCGCCCTCCCTCCGAAGGAAAGAATGGGATGACTTGTTCCTGAACAGTAATTATCTGGCCAGGATTCGGCAGGCAGGCATCAGCGGCCGATTGCGGAGCAGCCGATTCCGCAGTGTGTGCTGGAAGGTAAACCACTCACAAAGATGGCTCTCAGGTTTCTTTCTCTTCAGAATACTCTGTATGGCTGTGTCTTATCTGATTATCTAGACCTAGGTAATGGATTGAAAGGTTTTAATAAAAATGTTATAACCCCTTTTTCTCCCTGATTTTTGTCATATCCAATTGGTAGTTAGTCTTGTTTCATCGCTGCAACTCCCGTACGGACTCAGGAGAGGCGAAGATCGAGAGCCGTGCGTCCTCCGAAACAAAACCCTGCCAAGCCACACTGCTTCTTGACACAATGCACGCTTAACATGGAAGCCAGCCGCACCAATGTGTGGGAGAAAACACTGTACAGCTGGCGACCGTGTCAGCATGAATGCACCGGGCCCGCCACAGGAGTCACTAGAGTGCGACAAGACAAGGACATCCCGGCCGGCCAAAACCTCCCCTAACCCGGACGACGCTAGGCCAATTGTGCGTCGCCTCATGGGTCTCCCGGTCGCGGCCGGCTGCGACACAGCCCGGTATCGAACCAGGATCTGTAGTAATGCGCTGCGCCACTCGGGAGGACCAATGGATTTTAAGTTAACTGATATGACTCTGTTGTGTGAAAGGTGTTTTATCTATAGTGTTTTATTTGCTTCTGTGCGGTCGATGGTATCTGAAGGAAGTTCTAGCATTTCTGTTGTCCTCTAGTTGTACCTGGAGGTCCTTCCTGAGGATAAGAGCCAATGGCTTAACAAGACCAAGGAGCTGCGAGCCCAGTATGAGAAGATCAAAGAGACTGTGAGTTATTGTGTGTCTCTGTGTGTGTGTGTGTGTGTGTGTGTGTGTGTATGCCAGTCACTGACTCTCTCCCCTCTCGTCTCAGCACATCACCAACCCCCGTAAAGCTGCAGGCCAGCAGGACCTGGTGGTCAACAATCCACTCTCACAGGACGAGGGGGTAAGTGTAGTGTAGCCTGAGTGTCTCTGAATACGCCTCCTTATCCATAATGGGGTATATGGACGTCTAAATATCCCTCTATCACAGGACTAAGGGGGTATCCTTGTTGTAAATGTATATCAAACCTTTATTATGATGTACAGGTAACTGCCAAAATAAAGGAAACACCAACCTAGTGTCGTAATAGGGTGTTGGGCCACCACGAGCCAGAACAGCTTCGATGCACCTTGGCATAGATTCGAGACCTTCTTCCACAAGAAATCCCATAATTTAGTGTTTTGTTGGTGGTTGAAAACGCTGTCTTAGGCACTGTCTCCAGAATCTCCCATAGGTGTTTAATTGGGGTGAGATCTGGTGAATGAGCGGGCCATAGCATGTGGTTTACATTTTCATGCTCATCAAACCATTCAGTAAACAGTCTTGCCCTGTGGATGGGGCATTGTCATCCTATGAGGGCATAGCCGTGGTAGCCAAAATAGTGGCCTGCCCAGCATTTTTATACATGATCCTAATCATGATGAGATGTTAATTGCTTAATTAACTCTGGAACCCAACCTGTGTGGAAGCACCTGCTTTCAATATACTTTGTTTCCCTCAAATGTACTCAAGTGTTTCCATTATTTTGGCAGTTACCTGTATGTCCCTATATTGTGTTATAATATATTGTAACATATAAGTATGGTGAATGGGTTTATGGTGTATTTCCTGGTTCATATGTCCCTCTGCGCTCCTCTCCCTCTTGTCCAGAGCCTGTGGAACAAGTTCTTCCAGGACAAAGAGCTGAGAGGGATGATCAAACAGGATGTGATGAGAACGTGAGTCTGCTACCTTTAAATACAGCTCTGGTTATCAAATAATGTCACTAAAGTCCTTCTCCTGTCTACTGTATGCCTCTCATATAAACACCATCTTACCTTTTCTTTCCCTTCACTTCTCTCTTTTTTATTTTATTTTTTCTCTTCTCTCCCGCTTGTTCCTCTTTTCTGTCTGTAGCTTTCCTGAGATGCGTTACTTCCAAGACGAGGCTGTCAGGACCAAGCTAACAGACATCTTGTTCTGTTACGCCCGAGAGAACGAACTGCTACTGTACAAACAGGTACCACTACACCATTAGTTACAAGTTGAACAGGAACACAATGTTAGATTTCCACACCATGACAGGGCCACCAGGCATGCTGTTGCAACTCCTAGACTAGACCGTGTACTGTCCACATTGTGCTACACAGGGAGAGCATGGATGCCCAGTCAATGTTCTAACAGGAAGTGACATACAGCTGGCCACTGGTTAATTAAGTTTAATGATGCTCTGTCAATGCTGATAACACAACTCGTGCATCACGCTGAGAGAAACACAGGCCATGCTGAATCATGTTCTCTTTCTGTCTCTCTGTATCTGTGACCTCGCTGACCTCGCTGTCTCTGTCTGCAGGGAATGCATGAGTTGTTGGCTCCTATCGTGTTTGTCTTGCACTGTGACCATCAGGCCTTTCAGCACGCCAGCGAGACCGCCTACCCCAGGTCAGTCACACCGGCACCCCTACTTCACATCTATCTCCTACCCTTCAGTTACACCCTATGCTGTCCATTCCTCCAAATTGGTTTATGTGTTGATCTAATGCGTTTGTCTTTGGTCCACAGTGAGGAGATGCTGTCTCTACTGAATCCTATGTTCCATGAACATGACGCCTAGTGAGTGAAATATTAATTTGACATTCTTCTACATTCTAAATGTGGAAATCATATGGACAGGTCAGAGACTTCTAACATGTTCTTGTTGAGACCCAGTCCATATGACTCCGTTCTCCTATGTGTGTCTGTGTTCTGCAGTGCCATGTTCTCCCAGCTGATGGAGACAGCAGAACCCTGGTTCTCCAGCTTCGAGAGAGAAGTCAGACGGGTCAGTGCTCTTGTTAATATTCTCTTTAAGTGAAAAGTTGTAACACTCACCGGCTACTGAAGCTCCATTGTAGCTGCTGCTTCTGCTATTCTAATGTATATCAGCGTTGTATTTTATGTTCATGTTATTCCACTGTTGACATCATCTGAACACTGTTGATGTTGTGTGAACGTTCTCCTCAGGGGAAGGACGAGATGATGACCAGCATGCCGTTCGCCCGTCCGCAGGACTCGGGGCCGTCCGTTGCCATAGTGACCAAAGTGAACCGCATCCAGGACCAGCTGGTGAAGAAGCACGACGTGGAGCTGCACATGCACGTCAACCGCCTGGAGATCGCCCCGCAGATATACGGCATGTGAGTACTGCCACCTGTCTGTGTATTGTCTGCCTGCATCTGTTTAAATGTGGGTGTCTGCCTGCGTCTGTTTAAATATGTGTGTGTGTTTGTGTCCCTAGTCGGTGGGTGCGTCTGCTGTTTGGCCGTGAGTTCCCCCTGCAGGACCTGTTGGTGGTGTGGGATGCCCTGTTTGCTGACAGCATCACTCTAGACCTGGTGGACTATGTCTTCGTAGCCATGCTGCTCTACATCAGAGATGCCTGTAAGGACCTGCCTCACTGCCCGTCAATACATGTCAGTCACATAGATGGTTGGTTTGCCATTCGGCCGGCCGTAGTCGTCATTCAGCCAGCCAGCCATTGTCTGTCGGACGTCGTCGTTCAGCCAGCCATTCAGTCAGCCAGCCATAGTCAACCAGCTATTCAGCCAGCCTGCCTGATACGCTAGCAGACAGACAGGTAGGCTGTCTGCTAGCTAGTGTGTCTGTCACAGAGCCTTGCTAACTCTTTGTTTTTTTCCTGTGTCTCAGTGATAGCGAGTAACTTCCAGACCTGTCTTGGCCTTCTAATGCACTACCCACCTATAGGAGACATCCACACCCTACTACACAAGGCTCTCTTCCTCAGAGATCCCAAGGTAAGAACACACACAAGCTGTCCTGGCTCCGGGACACATTCTGTCCTGTCCAGTCTCCTCCATTTGACCACTGACCCGTGTAAACTGTGACTACTTGGTCCCATCATGGTGTGGTGTTCCTGACAGACGTGGACGTCTGATCCGGTGTGACACAACCACCCCGGGTTGGACTGCATTGTCCAGACGCGTCCCCATCTCCCCCTGGGGTGGTACAGGGGGAGATGGGATGGATTGATGCAGATGGGTGACATTCAAGGCGGAAGAGATGAGGGTGGAATGAGGGTTAGGGAAAAGAGGAGGGGGGGAGAGCGAGAAGGGAAAGACAGAAAAGTGGCTGAATCACATGTTTTTATGATATTTATCATTTTAAGGCGGTTGGGTCATGACCATGGTAGTCAGAGTAGTTGGCTAAAGCACAGATCTGGGACTAGGGGATGTGAGGGATCCCCCACACAACAGTATTTTTCACACAGTCTATTTTATCACTGTTTGTATTGATTTGATCACTATTTAATGAGCTGTATTCACTGATGCCTTTTCCTTTAGAATAATCCTCGGCCAGCCAACTACCAGTTTCAACAGAATCTGGACTATTACAAGACCAGAGGAGCGGACCTGGTCAACAACACCCGGTAAGCAGACACACACACAGTACAGCATGAGGAACAGTCATGGTAACAAACAACACACACACACTGTTGTTTCACAATATTCTGCTTAACTAACCCTTTCTCTCTTCTCCTCTCTCAGTGCCAGTGGCAAGATGGCTCCTCTCAACATCAACAAGGTCTCCAGCAGTCTGCTCAGCTTCGGTAGGAAGCTCATCGCCCCTGCTCTGTCAGGGGGTGGCTCCAGCGGCATCTCTCCAATTAATAGCGAGGTCCTGTCTGCCCCCTCCCCCGTAACTGCGGGTCCTCACCCCCAGGCCGAGCCCTTGTCAGGCCATGCACCCCTGCAGACGCAGACACCCCCCCATTCCCAGCACCACCGCCTACTCAAGTCTGAGAGTATGCCTGTCCACCTGAGCAAAGGTGAGGGTTGGAAACACACGCACATTCGCACACACACACTTTTACGCTGAACAGGTACACTGAAGCTCACATGTCCATACATACAGGTGCTTAGTTGCGTCACGAGAAGGTTGACTCAATAAGCACATGATAGCCAATACTCAACTATGGACTGTGTGTGTGTCCACGAGTGACACGATAGCCTTACTCTCCTGTCTGTTCAATGTAGTTTCAGGAGGAGTCTCTCGGGTTTCTGTCCCCGCCCACATTTTCTCTGACACAAAAGGTAACTGCTACCACAGCACCTGCTTGCTTGTGTGTGTGGTGTATGTGTGATGTGCTGGCATGTTTTTTCATTCCCTTTGACCAGTTAGTTTCAACCCTGATCTCTGACTGTCACAGTACTGCTTGCTTTCTGTACTCTTTTCCTCCTGGTTACTTAATCAACCAATAAATGGCATTATTGATCAGCTGTATTGTTCAAACACCCATTCACCCTTGTCTTAATCAATCACTGAACGCTACAAGCCAGCAGTACTGTGGCAGTCCAGAGTTTTGTATTTATGGATCCTGCCAAGGCAGCAGCTACTCTTCCTGGGGTCCAGCAAAATTAAGGAAATTTATACAATTTTAAAAACATTACAATAATTCAGATTTCACAGCATACTGGGCTCTCAGGCCCCTACTCCACCACTACCACACATCTACAGTACTAAATCAGTGTGTATAATGCATATGTTATCGTATGTGTGTGTTTGTTGCTTCAGAGTCCTCGCTGTTCTATAAGGTGTATTTTGATCTTTTTTTTCTATCTAATTTTACTGCTTGCGTCAGATGAGTTCCATGTACTGGCTCTATGTAGTACTGTGTACCTCCCATAGTTTGTTCTGGACTTGGGGATTGTGAAGAGACCTCTGGTGGCATGTCTTGTGTGGTATGCATGGGTGTCCGAGCTGTGTGCCAGTAGTTTAGACAGACAGCTCGGTGCTTTCAACATGTCAATACCTCTCATAAATACAAGTAGTGATGAAGTCAATCTCTCCTCCACTTTGAGCCAGGAGAGATTGACATGCATATTATTATTATTATTCTTATTAGCTCTCTGTGTACATCCAACGGCCAGCCATGCTGCCCTGTTCTGACCCAATTGCAAAAGTCCCTTTTTGTGGCACACGACTGAACAGTTTTCCAGGTGTGACAAACCTTGTTGATAGTGTTAAGAAGGCAGAGCAGTGCTTTATTATGGACAGACTTCTACCCATCTTAGCTACTGTTGTATCAACATGTTTTGACCATGACAGTTTACAATCCAGGGTTACTCCAAGCAGTTTAGTCACCTCAACATGGTCAATTTCCACATGATTTAGTTGAGGTTTAGGATTTAGTGAATGATTTGTCCCAAACACAAGGTTTTTACTTTTTTAAATATTTAGTACTAAATTATTCCTTGCCACCCACTCTGAAACTAACTGCAACTCTTTAAGTGTTGGAGGTGTGTTCTTGTCCTGCTTTCTGTGAGGTCTCTTGTTTTGTGTAATATTTGTCTTTTCTGTACAGGAGTTATGGTTGGCTCATGTTGTTGAATTTAAGCAAGACGTTTAAACGGCTGGGACATTTGTATCTAATTTCGATGTCTCGGGTGTTGTATCTACCTGGAAGTTCTCCCTGGTACAGGTAGTTGAATAATCAAATGCAGCTCTCCAGGACCAAGGTTGTCGACAACTGGACTGGTCCATCTGTTCTTCTCCTCTCTCTGCTACTCACAGCCCATGTGTCTGTTTCTCTCTTTCAGGCCAAATCTCCAGCACAGCTAGCTCCTCCCCCAGCATAGAGAGCCTCTCTGGAGGGCGGGGTCACACCACCGCATCCCCGCCCCTTCCTGTCACCAGGGAAAGTGACACCAGCACCTCGTCTCCGCCCCTCTCGGCCACCAAGAAGGATTCCTTCTTCAACATCACTCGCTCCCGCTCCCACAGCAAGACCATGATGGGCAAGAAAGAGGCTGTGAGTTCACTAGCTCTGTCTCTCTGTCTCTGCAAGTCTCTCACCTATCTCCTATTTCTCTCCCTATCTTAATTGCGCCATCTCACTTCTCTTCACCCTCTCTCTTTCACTCTCCCTCTAACTCTCTCTAACTCTGTCCCCTCTGTGTTGTCAGGAGGAAGAGTTGGAGGCCCAGGTGTCCTTCCTGCAGGGTCAGATCAACGACCTGGAGGCCATGAGCAAGTACTGTGCCAAGATGATGAACACACACATTGGTAAGTCTACCTACTACCAATACAGTACTACCAATACAGTAGTAGAAATATCTGCTGTTCTGCCCTTGAGCAGTTAACCCCCAACAAACAGGGGCGGCAGGTAGACTAGTGGTTAGACCGTTGGGCCAGTAACCGAAAGGTTGCTGGATCAAATCCCAGAGCTAACAAGGTAAAACTCTGTCGTTCTGCCCCTGAACAAGGCAGTTAACCCACCGGCTTGCCAAGTCAAATAATAAAGGTTAAATAAAAAATAACAGCAACTGCTCCCCGGGCGCCGATGACATGGACGGTGATTTAAGGCAGCTACCCACACTTCTGATTCAGAGGGTTATTTGAAATTCTTCAAAGTAGCCACCCTTTGCCCTGACAGCTTTGCACACAATCAACCAAATCTGGTAAATAGTGCTTCTAATAACTATTGTAAATACTGTGAAGAGAGATAGTTCAGAGGTTAAGTTGTTTAAAAATATAGGTCCATTATCATTTCTACACACATACACCTCAACACTTGGCCCGACAAATAAGATTGTTGACCAATCAGGACCTGAATATGACTGCACGTCACATAATAATTTAACACGTTCATACATATTTTTTTTTACGTAGTTATTAAACATTGATTACACTCACTCGTATTTTATAGCCATTCACTGATACTTATGCTATGATGCTGGTCAAGTTTGGTGTCGCATACCTGACACTGCCGCATGAGGCAGACACACACTTCCCCAAGCTCTGGGACAGTGCTGGTCAGAAACAAAGAGCTTGCTGATGGATGCAAACAATGTTCTCCCCAAAAAACATAGCAAAACGACAATCTGTTTCAGTAGCTATAGTTAGCCATCTACCTAGGTTTCATAATTTTAAATACCCATAATTTGGCCTCCTGAGTGGTGCAGCAGTGCTTGAGGCGTCACTACAGACCCGGGTTCGATCCCAGGCTGTGTCACAACCAGCCGTGACCGGGAGTCCCATAGGGCGGTAAACAATTGGCCCAGCGTCGTCTGGGTTAGGGGAGGGTTTGGCCGGGTTGGCTTTACTTGTCTCATCACGCTCTAGCGACTCCTTGTGGCGGGCCGGGTGCCTGCAGGCTGACTTTGGTCGTCAGGTGGACAGTGTTTCCTCCAACACATTGGTGTGGCTGGCTTCCGGATTAAGTGGGCGGGTGTTTAGAAGAGTGGTTTGGCGGGTCATGTTTCGGAGGACACGTGACTCAACCTTTGCCTCTCCCGAGCCCGTTGGGGAGTTGCAGCGATGAGACAAGATTGCAATTGGATATCACAAAATTGGGGAGAAGGGGGTAATATCCTTTTATTTACTTGTACACATAAGTTACAAGACCATCAACCAAATACTAAAACGATGGTCGGACCCACCTATGTGAAGCTTGCGGTTTGCCTTCAAAATAAAAGTCCCTCATTGAAAGTGATGCAAATAGAGAATCATGCCATAGTTGGTGCTAAACAAGGTTGGAATGTTATATAAATGCAACAAAAGACAATTAGTTCATTTGACAAATCACTCTGTGGATATATTAGACTTTAGAATTGCATTGGGGGCATACTGTATTCTTAGGTAAGGCTGTACAGTGCAATAGAAATGTCAATACCCACAATAGGCAGACTGGGGAGGTGATTTTCCCATAGTCAGTCCCGCCAGAGCTACGCTGCAAGAATGTGTGGACTCTTCACAGTTGTGTTCTGTGGGTGTCACTGAGTAGACTGAAACCCAATTTCATTGATCCACAATCCATAGGTAAGGCTTTACAGTGAAATACAAGTATGCCCCAATGCATACTGAAGTCTAATACATCAACAGTGTGATTTCAACAGATTTGTTTTGTCAAATTAACTAATGGTCTTTTGTTGCATTTACATAACATTTCAACCTTGTTCAGTATTATCTAGTCCAAATATTGCGTAAATCCACTTTCTATCCATTTGCATTACTTTCAAAGAGGGACCTTTTATTTAGAAAGCGAATTGCAAATTCCACTTGACTAATCCTTATTGTGGCTAGCTTCACATAAGTGTCGGGTCCAGTCTTATTACATTAGTTTGGGGGTAACAGGGCTAGGTAGCAGGCTAGCTTGTTTATTTAC
This sequence comes from Salvelinus alpinus, assembly GCF_045679555.1. Taxonomy (NCBI): domain Eukaryota; kingdom Metazoa; phylum Chordata; class Actinopteri; order Salmoniformes; family Salmonidae; genus Salvelinus; species Salvelinus alpinus. Next base: position 30,195,078 of record NC_092111.1, on the reverse strand, counting down.
TTATCTAGCTAGTTATTTTAATGAACAGAAGTTCGATTTAGAATAGGAGAACAAGTGGCTGCCTGGGTAATACTTAGTCACATGGATTCCTAAATCATTGCTAAGAATATTGAAAATGGTTGCAGTTTCTGGTCAATATTTTCAGGGTGGTTGCATTTGTGCTAGCGAGATACCAACCTAAAGCTACCTAGCAATCCCAGAAGTTGCTAATAAAATCTGTATCAAAGATATTTATGAGTGACTTTATCATACTGCAAACCAAAGTCAACATAGTAGGGTGACAGCCTGGCTCCAATTTCCAAACTGTTATCAATGTTGACAAAATGCTTCATTATTCTGTATTTAATTTTGGCTAGGTTGAATCAGGTGCAATTGCTTGGGATGTGGCTGGCTGGCTGGCAGGCAGAAGCAGTAGGGACTCGACGCAGCAGGATCCCCATCCGTTCTCCCCAGCCTCTGGGATTGTTGCAAGTCTGGGAGAATGTTGGACTACCTTGCTTACAATTTTTTTTTTACCTGCTTGTTGATCCTGCATCTTATTTCAAATGTTTACAGAAGTTTTCCCATTCAGTCAAACAAATAAATGTCTTATTACCAAAGTGGGATTGAAAACGCATTGTGGCCGGTGTGTGCTTGTTTGCAGATGTCTTCATTTTTTCTGCTTTAACAGTGTTACTGATCATAGTGGTGACGCTTGGCTTGCACATGCAAATTCAGAGCACACAACATTCTATAATATAGTTGTTATTTGACGTGTCAAATTAAAAGCTTATTTCACATTTTTTGACACTTAAAGACCCAAACGGCATTCCATATCTACATAGTTTTAGTCGATTTATGTTAAGACTGGAGTATATATATTTTTCTCAGAAAAACATTGTTTTTACTAAGACTGAGTCATGACTCACCAGTTGAGAACCGCTGAGTTAAGCTATAACCACAGTGATGTTTTGAGCAATCTAGTGATTTTAAATCAGTTTACACGTGTACTCAGTTGTGTGGTTAAAACAGGCTTTATTTGGTTAACTGGTTGGCTGTGTGTTACTGCTATATCTGTGACTGTGATCTGATGTCTGTCTGTCTCAGGTAAGATCCAGGAGGTGATCCTACAGGAGCACCTGGAGAAAGAAGACGAGGTGTTGGTGTCACTGGCTGGACTCAAACAGGTGTGTGTATGCATTGTGCATAACAAATCACATTTTATTTGTCACATGTGCCGAATACAACAGGTGTAGACCTTACAGTGAAATGCTTACTTACAATGCCTTAAAAAAAAAAGAGTTAAGTAAAAAATACAAATAAACAATTAAAGAGCAGCAGTAAAATAACAGTAGCGGGGCTATATACAGGGAGTACCGGTACAGAGTCACTGTGCGGGGGCACAGATTAGTCCAGGTAATATGTAGGTAGCGTTAGTGACTGCGTAGATAATACACAGGGAGTAGCAGCAGCGTAAAAGGGGGGGGGGGACAATGCACGTAGTCTGGGTAGCTATTTGACTAGATGTTCAGGAGTCTTATGGCTTGGGGGGTAGAAGCTGTTTAGAAGCCTCTTGGACCTAGACTTGGCACTCTGGTACAGCTTGTCCTGCAGTAGCAGAGAGAACAGTCTACGACTAGGGTGTCTGGAGTCTTTGACAAAACATTTTTTAGGGCCTTCTGACACCGCCTGGTATAGAGGTCCTGGATGGCAGGAAGCTTGGCCTCGGTGATGTACTGGGCCGTTCGCACTACCCTCTTTAGTGCTTTGTGGTCGGAGACTGAGCAGTTGCCATACCAGGCAGTGATGCAACCAGTCAGGATGCTCTCGATGGTGCAGCTGTAGAACCTTTTGAGGATCTGAGGACCCATGCCAAATCTTTTCAGTCTCCTGAGGGGGAATAGGTTTAGTCGTGCCCTCTTCACGACTGTCTTGGTGTGCTTGGACCATGTTAGTTTGTTGGTGATGTGGACACCAAGGAACTTGAAGCTCTCCACCTGCTCCACTGCAGCCCTGTCGATGAGAATGGGGGTGTGCTCGGTTCTCCTTTTCCTGTGGTCCACAATCATCTCCTTTGTCTTGATCACGTTGAGGGAGAGGTTGTTGTCCTGGCACCACACGGCCAGGTTTCTGACCTCCCTATAGGCTGTCTCGTTGTTGGTTATCAGGTCTACCCCTGTTGTGCCGTTGGCAAACTTAATGATGGTGTTGGAGTCGTGCCTGACCATGCAGTCATGAGTGAACAGGGAGTACAGTAGGGGACTGAGCACGCACCCGAGGAGCCCCCGTGTTGAGGATCAGCGTGGCAGATGTGTTGTAACCTACCCTTGCCACCTGGGGGCGGCCTGTCGAAGTCCAGGATCCAGTTGCAGAGGGAGGTGTTTAGTCCCAGCGTCCTTAGCTTAATAATGAGCACTATGGTGTTGAACGCTGAGCTGTAGTCAGTGGATAGCATTCTCACATAGGTGTTCCTTTTGTACAGGGCAGTGTGGAGTGCTGTAGAGCGTGCATCATCTGTTGGGGCGGAATGCAAATTTGAGTGGGTCTAGGGTTTCTGGGATAATGGTGTTGTGAGCCATGACCAGCCTTTCAAAGTACTTCATGGCTACAGACATGAGTGCTACGGGTCGGTAATCATTTAGGCAGGTTACCTTGGTGTTCTTGGGCACGGGGACTACGGTGGTCTGCTTCTTCCAGAACGAGGTGAGTAATCGCTGTCCTGCCACCTTCATAAGAGATGGTGGCAGAAACATTATGTACAAAATAAGTTGCAAAAAAAGCCACAATAGCACAATTGGTTAGGAGACCGTAAAACGGCAGCCATTTCCTCCGGCGCTATTATATATTGGCATTTAACCATGTGTTCTTTGTACTGTGTGTGTGTTCATCATGACTTGCTCTGTGTGTAACGTCTGTATTTGCGAATGAATCCGTCAGATCAAGGACATCCTGAAGGGAGCGCTGCGTTTCAACCAGAGCCTGCTGGAGGCTGAGGAGAACGAGGAGATCACCATCGCTGACGACCACTATGACCATGCCTCCAATGCCGCTGCAGCCATCGTAGAACAGCTCGCCAACCGTCACCATGACAAACACCCCTTCCAGGCCACACCGCAGCGTGGCGACGGTGATGGAGAACAGAAGGACCGAGAGGAGGAAGAGCATGAGCACACGGAGTCAGAGCAACAGGTGAACACACATGGTTGTATTCATACGTACACTCTTTGCAGTGTAACCTTGCATACTTTGGTACTTGCAAATAGAGACCATTCACACTCGTTCCGATATCCCACCACTTCGTATACATCCCCTATGCATCAAATTTTTTGATGCGTTGTGGGTAAATGGTGACTTTATTTATGATACAAGGTAATTTGTAGATCATCCTGTCAGCGGCAGTGTTGAACAAGCCCCTTGTCTCCCTATGCAGGCATCTCCCCCAGAGTCCTCTCTGTCTGTGGGTTCGGAGGGGAAGAATTGGGACGACTACATCCTGGTCTCGCAGGACGGAGAGCAGCAGCCCACCGAGGGAGGGGCCGAGAGGACCCCTCCAATCAGACTGCTCCGTGGCTCGCTCAGGGTGGAGCCGGAGGGCGTGGGGGTGTTCCAGGACCCCCTGATGGGCGCAGCGTCTGGCTCCTCCAGCCCAGACGAGGGCAGCACTCACAGCAAAGACTATGACTTCACCATCGTCAACCCCCAGGACCTGTGAGGGACTATACTGTACTGATCTGGGTGGGAGTTACCCCTAACCAGAGATGTAGGATCAGTTTATCAATCCCCTTATCCCCACCTTAACCATTAGGAGGAGAAATGCAAAACTGACCTTAGATCAGTCTTTAGGGGGTTACTTCATCCCAACCTGGAGAATATGCTGTTTCACAGGGGGAAACCAATGTGCCACTTCTGGATCAAACTTGCACATGTGGACTGGGCTATGACAGGCAACCTACCGTCAGGCAGTCGCCAATACTTTATTATCTCCTCTGTCTGACACATTACCCTCTCTAACCTGATCTGTATTCCTTCTTGAATACTATAGATCTCTCCTATGCCTATTGCCTGCCCTCCTGTATGCTTCGGTCTTAGCAGTTATCCACCTCTGACTTCAAGACAAGTGACTTTAATAGTAATACCCATTTTTCCACTAGACAGTTCACTACAGGCTACCCTCAGGAGCTGTAATTCATACTGCATTTATCAGTGTGGGGAATCCTTTCCCTTCTCTCTGTATGTAGTAGTAATTGAAGGGTAAGATAGTACCCTGTTTCTCCAGGTAGGGGAGCTGTCTGTCCATCTAATGCCTGTGTCTAAAGATGACTTGTCTTACCTCCATTCATCTCTTCTTTGATTGGTCTTTAACTGTTCAAGAGAAGTTGCTCCTAACAGATCTTGGATCAATCGCTAGTCCTTCACCTACCATTAGGGGGATTTTAAAAGATCTGATTCTGTATCAGTTGTTAGGGACAACTTCTACGTACTCCTAACCAGTGCCTGTAAACCATTCTGACATATTACCTGACTCCCTCTCTTTCTCCTTGACGTTGTTAGAAGCTATTTTAACCTGCACTGCATTACAAGGTGAATGTTTATTTTATATTTTTAAAGAAATTAAATCTTTTTTCTTTTCTTTTTTTAATCTATGGAATAATAACATAGGTTTCATTATTTCCGGTGTCCTTGTATTTAGTTTTCTTGCTTCCTGTGGTAGCCAAGTAAAGCATTACAAGGGATGTCCCTAATAACCCAGATTAACTAGACCAATAAAAGCATTGCTCTTGATAAAGTATGTCTGTGTGGTTGTGGCTTTGTACTGCTTTTCAACAGGACGTTGTCGTCTGTAGCAACATGCTGACTCAACTCTTCAGCCGTACCAATTGAATAGAGCCTGACCCCTTCGTGTGTTGTCGGTCAAAGTGATGACCAGACTGATGTGTGTGACATTTGAAAATGCCAGTTCAATACCTTGTGGCCTCTTTGATGTCAGGCCCTGGTTTTGTCTCTGATTGCATGTGTGGCTATCAAGAGTCCAGGGTCAAAGCTGTGTGATTTTTGAAAGCACTGTTTTATGGTAATAAAGACACAGACAGTTTATAAATTAACTGGTTTATTTGCATATAGTTATTTTTTATTTAGTCTTTATTTAACCAGGTAGGCCAGTTGAGAAACTGCGACCTAGTTTGGGTCTGGTAATACATCTAATGGGTATGGTTTGGAGGAGATATTGATGTCAATTTATCAAGAGACAACATCAGGTGAAAAACAGGTTTTCAAGACGCTAACCAGTGTCTTTCGACAGGTGGCATCTAAGCAATGCTTATCCCTCAGTGCAGGCGGATTTGTCACACTGACTTAAGACAAAAGGCCAATGATTGTAAATTACCATTTTGTAAAAATTCAGTAATATTTTACTCAATGAGGATAAAAGCAGATATTAAAATAACGTAACGTGACACACAACACCATAAAGCAGTGGTCAAAGTGCCATGGAAGGATAACTTGAAATACTGTTACGTTGTTTTTGATAGTTGAATCATTAACACTGTCTGGTTGAGTTACATTAAAACTATGCCACCAATATAGACATCCAGAATTAGGATGAGTAGAACATGCTTGGACCTTCTGACCAGCATCCCATTGACAGTCCATATCTGACCCTAACCCAATTCAGAAATGAAATATGTGTTTAACACATCTCAGTGGCTGTTGGTAGACTGCTGGCCTTTGCAACTTCAGTATCGTGAGTTTGATTCCTGCTGGGGCCACCCATATGAAAATGTATGTACGCACTGCTGTAAATGGCTTTGGATTAAAGCGTCTGCTAAATGGCATATTTTATTATTAGATATCAGTAGCATTCGCACATTCTGTATCAGCCTCCTGAAGCACACACACTTCTGTCAGTTTCCCTTTGTGCTACAGGCCGTCAAAAAATATTCACACCCCTTTTTCCGGTAACACTTAGTTTGAATGGGTCCTTATTACAGTGTAACAAGTACTGTGGTTAACAAGTGTGTAAATACAAGGGTGTAACAATGAATACTTGTTACCATGCATGTTACAAACGGGCAAATTCACCAACTTAGTGTTTGGCTTCTTCTCAGCTGCATACAGTAACAACTGTCTCTCAGGTTGTGATCCCTCGTGGATGTGCTGGGTGTCAGAGATTATAGCTTGTGCTCAATAGGCTCTAATTACTTAGCCTTGAATATGCACTGTTCAAACTATATCTCTGCTCAGTGTTGTTGCTAGCACTTGACCCCAAAATAAAGTGTACCATCTGGGTTAACTTGGTTGATCAGGTAAAAACAGATCAGTAGGTCAAACTCAATGACTGGGATCTAATTTGGGTGGCTTCCCAGATGTGGAAAAACACTTTCAAAGCATAGTACATGTAATGTTTGCCTAAGTACAATGTAATTACTAGTTGTTACACAGGATTTAGCTAGTTAAAATGAAGTGTATCTTGAAGGGTGCTTACTTGTAATTAATGTGTACTCATACAGTACACTACCCATCCTGACAATCTGGCCCTCATTTTAAAGCTTCTGGAAGCTACACATCATTTCACAATAAGGTACAGAAATGAAACGTCCAAAAGCTTCAGGGCCAAGTTGTCAGGATGGGTAGTGTCCTAAATTGAATCAATTTTAAATAGAGGCTGTAACACAAAATGTTGAAAAAAATCAAGGGGTGTGAATACTTTCTGAAGGGACTGTATAGTTGAATGACCCTGAAAACCCTCTCTTCACTCACCCCAAAATACACACAAATCAAGAGTAACAAACATTGCACATAGGGCCCGATTCAGACATAGGAAATGTACGCTTTTCCTACGCACCCCTTTCCTACTCACTTGTCAGTAGTTGGTATTCAGACTTACCTTATGTAGGTGCGTAATTGGCTTTGCAGGTGTGGTTCCCTTACGCACGCTGAATAAATGTAATTACACAGCTGAAAACCCTCCCACTGGCTGACCAACAGATTTTCTTGTGGAGTTTTCAGTACATTTATCTAAAGCCACCCCTTAAAATTTTGCGTACCTTTAATTAGAATTTTCTCGGCAGACAATATATGGAGAGAACTGTTCATAATATTAGGGATTAATGAAAGAAAGCCATGTAAATACACGTCTCCTTTTCAGCACCAGTTGGTAGATTAAAAAATACTCCGATCATTGCATATTATTTAGGGTTAGGAAAGTATTTCTGAAAAAAACAAAAAAACATTTGGATGGCTTTTATGCACAAAATATATTGGTGAATCAAAAATTGTGCTTTGATTCATCCTGAAAGTTTCCATATTCAAATTGTTCAATCCATGAAATATTGGAAGGTGAGAAACCCAATAGGGGTTGGAACAGTAGTTCTATAAATCTACCCTAATAATCCTCACTGACCATGTTGGTATTTGTCATGGAACTGTGATGACAACAGTTCAGTCGTCGTGAACAGTACAAACAGGTTCCAGGTTTAAACTACTATGTATGCTCTGCGTTCCATAATGATTCAAATAGGCTACAGAGCCCAAATTATTGCACAACTTGTAATACTTTAGCCTTATGTGATCCACTATTGCTAGCAATCCTTAGGAACAACCACATGAACGTGACATAGGAAATAAAAGGTACACTAACAATGTAATGGAATTATGCAAAATGCAAGGAAACTAACATTAAAGTGACAGATAAATGTATGTGGGTAAAACGGACGGTGGCTACCGATAGTGGCTAATATTTAACACAATACAAATTGTAAAAAATACGGTGAGAAGTCGGGGCATATAATTAAAACATTCTATAAATCAACTCGGTAGGTTTGGCGCTATACTATTATTTGCGCATGGCTACAGAAGCCTATAGCTTGAGTCTCCACATTTCATCCCTGCAAGTTATAAGGCCAGCATTTCATCAAAATCACCGTGGAAAAGTTGATATGTTGAAATGTTGATATGCTTCAGTTTACTGACATATGACTGGTTTCACATTCATCTGGAGTGATCAACAAGGTAAAATAGTTCTAAACAATTGTAATTTATATTTACTATCCCCTTATCCAAATGGTTTACTCATTTATCTAGACCAAATCAATTGCTCTTATCAATTTGTAAATTACAGTGTGTGGAGAATGGTGTTATTTGTATCAGGAAAAATGCAGTAGATGTTGTTCCACCTGGAACCGACAGGTTGCTCGACCCATCCTTTCCTCGCACGTAAGTTGGTGGAATTAAGGTAAGAAAACAGCATACAGTGCCTTCGCAAAGTATTCAGACCCCTTGACTTTTTCCACATTTAGTTACGTTACAGCCTTATTCTAAAATGGATTAAATAAAAAATATCTTCAACAAACTACACACAATACCTCATAATGACAAAGCAAACAGGTTTTTAGAAATTTTTGCGATTGTATAAAAAAAAAAAAACTTATTTACATAAGTATTCAGACCCTTTGCTATGAGACTTGAAATTGAGCTCAGGTGGATTCTGTTGGAGTCCACCTGTGGTAAATTCAATTGATTGGACATGATTTGGAAAGGCACACACCTGCCTTTCAAGGTTCCACAGTTGACAGTGCATGTCAGAGCAAAAACCAAGCCATGAGGTTGAAGGAATTGTCCATAGAGCTCCAAGACAGGATTGTGTCGAGGCACAGATCTGGGGAAGGGTACCAAAAAATGTCTGCAGCATTGAAGGTCTCCAAGAACACTGTGGACTCCATCATTCTTAAATGGAAGAAGTTTGGAACCACCAAGACTCTTCCTAGAGCTGACCGGCCGGCCAAACTGAGCAATCGGGGGAGATGGGCCTTGGTCAGGGAGGTGACCAAGAACCTGATGGTCAATCTGATCAGAGTGCTCTAGAGTTCTTATGAGGATAACCTTCCAGAAGGACAACCATCTCTGCAGCACTCCACCAATCAGGCCTTTATGGTAGAGTGCCCAGACAGAAGCCACTCCTCAGTAAAAGGCATATGACAGCCCACTAGGAGTTTGCCAAAAGGCACCTAAAGGCTCCCAGACCATGCGAAACAAGATTCTCTGGTCTGATAAAACCAAGATTGAACTCTTTGGCCTGAATGCCAAGCATCAAGTCTGGAGGAAACCTGGCACCATCCCTACGGTGAAGCATGGTGGTGGCAGCATCATGCTGTGGGAATGTTTTTCAGAGGCAGGGACTGGGAGACTAGTCAGGATTGAGGGAAAGATGAATGGAGCAAAGTATAGAGAGATCCTTGATGAAAACCTGCTCCAGAGCGCTCAGGACCTCAGACTGGGGTGGAGGTTCACCTTCTAACAGGACAACAACCCTAAGCACACAGCCAAGACAATGCAGGAGTAGCTTCGGGACAAGTCTCAATGTCCTTGAGTGGCCTAGCCAGAGCCCGGACTTGAACCCGATCGAACATCTTTGGAGAGACCTAAAAATAGCTGTGCAACAACGCTCCCCATCCAACCTGACAGAGCCTGAGGGGATCTGCAGAGAAGGATGGGAGAAACTCCCCAAATACAGGTGTGCCAAGCTTGTAGCGTCATACCCAAGAAGACTCAATACTGTAATCACTGCCAAAGGTGCTTCAAAAAGTACTGAGTAAAGGATCTGAATATTTAAATGTAAATGTAAATGTGATATTTCAGTTTTTTTATTTATTCATTTCTCTGATCTCCACCCTGAAAGAATACCTGGCTGAAACATTTTTTAAATTCAAGGTCAGAATATGTTTTTGAGAAAAGCGCATAAAAAGGGAATTAAGTTCCATTTACAAGTGCATAACTCGGGTCTGAATCGGCCCCAGAGAGAGCAGGGTTAAACATTTCTTATTTACAGCTGCATACAAAGTAGGGGACAGGGTAGTCTGATTGTCTCTCTCTTTCTCTCAGACCTCATTCCTTCATTCCTCTCTACATTCCTGTCTCCAGTGTCTTCGACATTAATCCTCCCTCCTGGCAGTGCTATAACGGGAGTTTTTCTCTTCAACTGAGTCCATCTTCCTTCCTCCTCATCGTTGTGTGGAGAAAACGGCAGACCCCGGATGAGATGCAGAAGGAGCCTATCACTATAGAACGTATGTAGCAACTTCTTATTACCCTGCCAATCCTCAGAATAGGACGATTGTGCCCTTAGAAACTGACCTACTGTCAGATTTTACATTTCCCCCTTATGGTTCAATATAAAATTTCAGATAGGTAAACTATTCCTAGACCTGTCTGTGCCTAAGGGAAACTTCTTGCCGGAGCTGTACCCGACATTGAAGGAAGGGCGTCCAGGCTGCGCCGGGTGTGGGTTGTCTCTCCTGTCCCGCCCTTACTGAGGTTAGAGGTCAGGGCAGCGTAGTAGACCTGCTTTATGTTCTCCTGCACCTCCATCTTAGCCCGTTTCAGCAGGTCTGCCTGCCCCTGAGAGAGAGAAGGGAAGGATAGGAAGAGAGAGAGAGGAGTTGGTCTGAGTTGGCCAATGTGGAAACAGACTGGCAATATTCTGTGGTATGCGGTTGTCTTTGGTCTGGTGTGTGTGTGTGTGTGTGTGTGTGTGTGTGTGTGTGTGTGTGTGTGTGTGTGTGTGTGTGTGTGTGTGTGTGTGTGTGTGTGTGTGTGTGTGTGTGTGTGTGTGTGTGTGTGTGTGTGTGTGTGTATTCACCTTCAATATGGTGATGTTCCAGCTGAAACTCTCCACAGCTCTGGTGACCTTACGACCTTTAAGCCCCTCCTTCACTGCCATGGGCTTTAACTTCTCATGGAACTCCATGGCTAGGTGACCACAGACACACATACATACACAATATTACAATCTTGAACCTTTCCCTCTTTGTCAACCTCTCCAGATCTTAACCAAGGCCCAAGACTAGCTCAACCTCTCCGTGTCTTAACCAAGGCCCAAGTCTGGCTCAACCTCTCTGTGTATTGACCAAGGCCCAAGTCTGGCTCAACCTCTCTGTGTATTGACCAAGGCCCAAGTCTGGCTCAACCTCTCTGTGTATTGACCAAGGCCCAAGTCTGGCTCAACCTCTCTGTGTATTGACCAAGGCCCAAGTCTGGCTCAACCTCTCTGTGTATTAACCAAGGCCCAACACTGGCTCAGGTCAGTGGTTTGGTGGTGTCTGGTATTTGTGATTCAATCAAAAGTCTTCACCAGTCTATTACACCACAGAGAGAAACAGTGGTGTGTATTCATGGATGCCAAGGGAAGCCAGAATATCTTTCGCATCTGAGCGAGCGAAACAGCGCCCCTCTGTCTCTGTACGTGTAGTGAATCAATCGGATGCTTTCTGGTCAAAAATAGTCCCTGCGGCTATCATTGAATGTAAGGGAAGCCAGCGAGCATGTGGCCTACCTTGACAAAAAAATATTAAATAATAGACAATCAGCGTTGAGCTAAACTGAGTGAGCTCAACTGTGAATGGCTCTGGTGCACCAAAAAAAGTGCTAAGGGAAACCAGATTGTATTTGGCTTCAGACCAATCACATCAGAAGCCAAACGTCACTGACAAAACAAATACATTTTTGCATCTCGTTGGGTCATTGTCTTCCGGTGGCTAGCTAGCCAGCTACAATTAGCCATGGCTGGAGATGGGGATTTGGACTTGCGGTTTTACTTCATTCTCCGTACGGGCCAATGATTATAACAGTGATTCTGATGCAACCATAAATTCATACATTGTGTCCCTTGCCTGAAAGGATGGAAGTTCAAGTAGCTGGCCTGGCGCTACGTTGCCCATGAAAGGAAGTTAGGCTAGCGAGCAAGCATTTTAGCCAGGTAGCCTAGCACAACAAAATAATCAAAATCATAGACCATTTAGGCAACATGAAAGAGGAGGATGCATTGGGTGAGTCAACACGCACACACAGAAATTAGTACCATGGACAGCCACATCATACAGTATTTAGCTTACGTTTATTGGACAAAATAGTTGTTGGTATCTTTTAGTTGTCACTGTGTTAAAACCTTTTCTCAATAGGGGGGCACTGTTCTCACTTTGTAAAAAATCGTTCCCAAATTAAACTGCCTCGTACCTAATTCTTGCTCGTACAATATGCATATTATTATTACTATTGGATAGAAAACACTCTCTAGTTTCTAAAACCGTTTGAATTATATCTGTGAGTAAAACAGAACTCATTTTGCAGCAAACTTCCTGTCAGGAAGTGAGAAATCTGAAATCGAGGGCTCTGTTCCAGGGTCAGTTTATTAATTTGCATGGAATCTATGGGTCTACATGCACTGCATACGCCTTCCCCTAGATGTCAGTAGGCAGTGAGAATTGGAATGGGGTGTATAGCTCTATCTGAGGCCGAATAAGACCTGTTGGAATGACGCGACCACTCTTTCATTTCTTCACCATGGCGCGAATCGGTCACCTGGATTGCGTTCTGAAAAGCTGTCGTTATAGGCCTTAGATATATCCGGCTCTGATTTTATTCGATATATGTGTTAAAAACATCATCAACTAGTTATATTAAACCGACTTATATCAGTTTATATAAGTTTATTCCGATTTTCGGTATTTTCTTTGTGATGCGTTCTGGGGATTTGGACACTTCTGTGCCGCATGGCTAACGTTGGCTAGCGTTCTACAGATGAAGACGACATTCTACAACCGAGCAACGATTATTCTGGACAAAGGACAACTTGTACAAGATTCTGATGGAAGCTCATCAAATAGTAGGAACGATTTATGATGTTTTTTCGCATTTCTGTCGAAAATGTTTAGACGTAATTTGGGTGCTGATTTTGGGTGCTGTATCGCTATAACGTAAGCTGTAAGTCGTACTAAAGTTAATTTTAAAAATCTAACACAGCGGTTGCATTAAGAACTAGTGTATCTTTAATTTGCTGTCCAACATGTATTTTTTAGTAAAGCTTATGATTAGTTATTTGATTAGAATAGGTGCCTCTCCAAGATTTCTCCGGACAATATTTCTGCATTTTCACTACGTATTCACATTGTTCAACCACGATTTGTGCTGCTAAATATGCACATTTTCGAACAAACCATATATGTATTGTGTAATATGATGTTATAGGACTGTCATCTGATGAAGTTTGAGAAGGTTAGTGAAAAAATTTATATCTTTTGCTGGTTTATTCGCTATCGCTAACGTGTCTTGAATGAATGCGGCTGTGTGGTAGACTATTGTAGTAAGCTAATATAATGCTATATTGTGTTTTCGCTGTAAAACACTTTAAAAATCTGAAATATTGGCTGGATTCACAAGATGTTTGTCTTTCATTTGCTGTACACCGTGTATTTTTCATAAGTGTTTTATGATGAGTATTTAGGTATTTCACGTTGGTTTCAGTAGTTATTCTAGCTGCTTTGGTGAGACTACTGCAATGTAAAACTATGATTTATACCTGAAATATGCACATTTTTCGAACAAAACATATGCTATACAATAAATATGTTATCAGACTGTCATCTGATGAAGTTGTTTCTTGGTTAGTGACTATTTATATCTTTATTTGGTCGAATTTGTGATAGCTACCTATGCAGTAAAAAAATTGTGAAAATATGCGGTTGGGTCTTTTGCTATCGTGGTTAGCTAATAGAAATACATATTGTGTTTTCCCTGTAAAACATTTTAAAAATCGGAAATGATGGCTGGATTCACAAGATGTGTATCTTTCATCTGGTGTCTTGGACTTGTGATTTCATGATATTTAGATGCTAGTATTTACTTGTGGCGCTATGCTAGGCTATGCTAGTCAGCTTTTTTACTGATGAGGGTGCTCCCGGATCCGGGATTGTGACCAAGTAGAAGTTAATAGCTATTATTTAAGGCTACTCCGACATTGCTCATCCTAATATTTATATATTCCTAATATTTATATATTCCTTAATTCCATTCTTTTACTTTTGTGTGTATTGTTGTGGATTGTTAGATATTATTGCACTGTTGGAGCTAGAAACACAAGCATTTTGCTACACCCGCAATAACATCTGCTAAAAACATGTTTATGTGACGAATAAAATATAATTTTATTAGAATAAGCAGAGGTGATTAGATGACGTTGAAGTTGAAATGGTGCTGTACTAGTGGAGGCAGCTCCTGTCTTTGCGACTTGCGTTAACTCTCCGGTGTTCATAGTTGTTTAGTAGTCCGAAAAAGTCGGAAACCTTACCTTGCTTGACCATGCTGTTGGTCATGTAACTGTTTGTTACATGCAGTACAGTACATTCAGACCACTTGACTTTTTCAAAAATGTTGTTACGTTACAGCCTTATCCTAAAAGAAATGTAATTTCTTTTCTTTTTCCCCCTCATCAATCTATACCCAGTACTCTATAATGACAAAGCAAAAACAGTTTTTGACATCTTTGCAAAAATAAGAAAACTGAAATATTACGTTTACATAAGTATTCAGACTCTTTACTCAGTACATTGTTGAAGCACCTTTGGCAGTGATTACAGCCTCGAGTCTTCTTGGGTATGACGCTATAAGCTTGGCACACCTGTATTTTATGAATGATGGCGCCAGAGGGGATGGCTGCCGTTTTACGGACTCCTAACCAATTGTGCTATTTTGGTAGTTTTTTCAATTATTTTGTACATAAAGTTACTGCTACCATCTCGTATGACCGAAAAAGTTTCTGGACATCAGAACATTGATTACTCACTTCGAACGGGAGAAAGATTTTTCTTTAATGAGTCTGACGCGAAGGATATACTGCTTTCCGGAGAACAGGCCCAAATCCCCTTCATTAGCGTGAAGAAAAGGAGGAGATACCGAGGGAGAAGGTCGGGGTGCCTTGTTAGGATTCATAGGCGAGTGAGTAAATCGCCATTACCATCGGTGCAATCACTGGAAAACAAACTCAATGATCTATGGTCTAGACTATCCTACCAAAGGGAAATGATACTGTAATATAGGCAACATCCGCACCGAGCTAGCTGACGCTTTCAAGGAGCGGGAAACTAATCAGGATGCTTATAAGAAATCCTGCTTCACCCTCAAACGAACCATTAAACAGGGAAAGCGTCAATACAGGACGAAGATTGAATCCTACTACACTGGCTCTGACACTCATGGCAGGGCTTGCAAACTAACAAGATTTAACAGACATAAACTGAACAAGTTCCACAGACATGCGACTAACAGAAGTCGAATAATGTGTCCCTGAACAAAGGGGGGAGGGGGTCAAAATCAAAAGTAACAGTCAGTATCTGGTGTGGCCACCAACTGCATTAACTACTGCAGTGCATCTCCTCCTCATGGACTGCACCAGATTTGCCAGTTCTTGCTGTGAGATGTTACCTCACTCTTCCACCAAGACACCTGCAAGATCCCTGACATTTCTGGGGGGAATGGCCCTAGCTCTCACCCTCCGATCCAACATGTCCCAGACGTGCTCAATGGGATTGAGATCCGGGCTCTTTGCTGGCCATGGCAGAACACTGATATTCATGTCTTGGAGGAAATCACGCACAGAACGAGCAGTATGGCTGGTGGCATTGTCATGCTGGAGGGTCATGTCAGGATGAGCCTGCAGGAAGGGTACCACATGAGGGAGGAGGATGTCTTCCCTGTAACGCACAGCGTTGAGATTGCCTCCACAGCTCCCTGACCAAGGCACATCTCCCCCGATTGCTCAGTTTGGCCAGGCAGCCAGCTCTAGGAAGAGTTTTGGTGGTTCCTAAAATTCTTCCATTTAAGAATGATGGAAGCCACAGTGTTCTTAAGGACCTTCAATGCTGCAGAATTTTTTTGCAGCATCCCCAGATCTGTGCCTCGACACAATCCTGTCTCGGAGCTCTACAGACAATTCCTTCAACCTCACGGCTTGGTTTCTGCTCTGACATGCACTGTGGGACCTTTTATAGACAGGTGTGTGCCTTTCAAAATCATGTCCAATCAATTGAATTTACCACATGTGGACTCCAATAAAGTTGTAGAAACATCTCAAGGGTGATCAATGGAAACAGGATGCACCTGAGCTCAATTTCAAGTCTCATAGCAAAAGGTCTGACTACTTATGTAAATAAGGTCTTTCAGTTTTGGACTTTTTTAATAAATTAGCAAAAATGTCTAAAAACCTGTTCTCGCTTTCTCATTATGGGGCATTGTGTGTAGATTGATTAGGGGAAAAAAATATTCTATCCATTTTAGAATGAGGCTGTAACGTAACAAAATGTGTAAAAAGGGAAGGGGTCTGAATACTTTCTGAATGCACTGTATGTTTGTGGACTTCACCAGACAGATGCTGCTCTCCGGTTTCGCAATGAAACAAATGTGTGGTTGAATTTATTCTGCCACTGTGTCTTCTTATTGTCTCGGCCTTAACACTATATATCACAGTGTCAAGGCATATGAACTAACAGGTTATAGGGAAAACAACACACTATATATCACAGTGTCAAGGCATATGAACTAACAGGTTATAGGGAAAACAACACACTATATATCACAGTGTCAAGGCATATGAACTAACAGGTTATAGGGAAAACAACACACTATATATCACAGTGTCAAGGCATATGAACTAACAGGTTGTAGGGAAAACAACACACTATATATCACAGTGTCAAGGCATATGAACTAACAGGTTATAGGGAAAACAACACACTATATATCACAGTGTCAAGGCATATGAACTAACAGGTTGTAGGGAAAACAACACACTATATATCACAGTGTCAAGGCATATGAACTAACAGGTTGTAGGGAAAACAACACACTATATATCACAGTGTCAAGGCATATAAACTAACAGGTTATAGGGAAAACAACACACTATATATCACAGTGTCAAGGCATATGAACTAACAGGTTATAGGGAAAACAACACACTATATATCACAGTGTCAAGGCATATGAACTAACAGGTTGTAGGGAAAACAACACACTATATATCACAGTGTCAAGGCATATGAACTAACAGGTTATAGGGAAAACAACACACTATATATCACAGTGTCAAGGCATATGAACTAACAGGTTGTAGGGAAAACAACACACTATATATCACAGTGTCAAGGCATATGAACTAACAGGTTGTAGGGAAAACAACACACTATATATCACAGTGTCAAGGCATATGAACTAACAGGTTATAGGGAAAACAACACACTATATATCACAGTGTCAAGGCATATGAACTAACAGGTTATAGGGAAAACAACACACTATATATCACAGTGTCAAGGCATATGAACTAACAGGTTGTAGGGAAAACAACACACTATATATCACAGTGTCAAGGCATATGAACTAACAGGTTGTAGGGAAAACAACACACTATATATCACAGTGTCAAGGCATATGAACTAACAGGTTGTAGGGAAAACAACACACTATATATCACAGTGTCAAGGCATATGAACTAACAGGTTATAGGGAAAACAACACACTATATATCACAGTGTCAAGGCATATGAACTAACAGGTTATAGGGAAAACAACACACTATATATCACAGTGTCAAGGCATATGAACTAACAGGTTATAGGGAAAACAACACACTATATATCACAGTGTCAAGGCATATGAACTAACAGGTTATAGGGAAAACAACACACTATATATCACAGTGTCAAGGCATATGAACTAACAGGTTATAGGGAAAACAACACACTATATATCACAGTGTCAAGGCATATGAACTAACAGGTTGTAGGGAAAACAACACACTATATATCACAGTGTCAAGGCATATGAACTAACAGGTTGTAGGGAAAACAACACACTATATATCACAGTGTCAAGGCATATGAACTAACAGGTTATAGGGAAAACAACACACTATATATCACAGTGTCAAGGCATATGAACTAACAGGTTGTAGGGAAAACAACACACTATATATCACAGTGTCAAGGCATATGAACTAACAGGTTATAGGGAAAACAACACACTATATATCACAGTGTCAAGGCATATGAACTAACAGGTTATAGGGAAAACAACACACTATATATCACAGTGTCAAGGCATATGAACTAACAGGTTATAGGGAAAACAACACACTATATATCACAGTGTCAAGGCATATGAACTAACAGGTTATAGGGAAAACAACACACTATATATCACAGTGTCAAGGCATATGAACTAACAGGTTGTAGGGAAAACAACACACTATATACAGTGAGGGAAAAAAGTATTTGATCCCCTGCTGATTTTGTACGTTTGCCCACTGACAAAGAAATGATCAGTCTATAATTTTAATGGTAGGTTTATTTGAACAGTGAGAGACAGAATATCAACAAAAAAATCCAGAAAAACGCATGTCAAAAATGTTATGAATTGATTTGCATTTTAATGAGGGAAATAAGTATTTGACCCCTCTGCAAAACATGACTTAGTACTTGGTGGCAAAACCCTTGTTGGCAATCACAGAGGTCAGACGTTTCTTGTAGTTGGCCACCAGGTTTGCACACATCTCAGGAGGGATTTTGTCCCACTCCTCTTTGCAGATCTTCTTCAAGTCATTAAGGTTTTGAGGCTGACGTTTGGCAACTCGAACCTTCAGCTCCCTCCACAGATTTTCTATGGGATTAAGGTCTGGATACTGGCTAGGCCACTCCAGGACCTTAATGTGCTTCTTCTTGAGCCACTCCTTTGTTGCCTTGGCCGTGTGTTTTGGGTCATTGTCATGCTGGAATACCCATCCACGACCCATTTTCAATACCCTGGCTGAGGGAAGGAGGTTTTCACCCAAGATTTGACGGTACATGGCCCCGTCCATCGTCCCTTTGATGCGGTGAAGTTGTCCTGTCCCTTTAGCAGAAAAACACCCCCAAAGCATAATGTTTCCACCTCCATGTTTGACGGTGGGGATGGTTTCTTGGGGTCATAGGCAGCATTCCTCCTCCTCCAAACACTGCAAGTTGGGTTGATGCCAAAGAACTCCATTTTGGTCTCATCTGACCACAACACGTTCACCCAGTTGTCCTCTGAATCATTCAGATGTTCATTGGCAAACTTCAGACGGGCCTGTATATGTGCTTTCTTGAGCAGGGGGACCTTGCGGGCGCTGCAGGATTTCAGTCCTTCACGGCATAGTGTGTTACCAATTGTTTTCTTGATGACTATGGTCCCAGCTGCCTTGAGATCATTGACAAGATCCTCCTGTGTAGTTCTGGGCTGATTCCTCACCGTTCTCATGATCATTGCAACTTCACGAGGTGAGATCTTGCATGGAGCCCCAGGCTGAGGGAGATTGACAGGTCTTTTGTGTTTCTTCCATTTGCGAATAATCACAGAAACTGTTGTCACCTTCTCACCAAGCTGCTTGGCGATGGTCTTGTAGCCCATTCCAGCATTGTGTAGGTCTACAATCTTGTCCCTGACATCCTTGGAGAGCTCTTTGGTCTTGGCCATGGTGGAGAGTTTGGAATCTGATTGATTGATTGCTTCTGTGGACAGGTATCTTTTATACAGGTAAGAAACTGAGATTAGGAGCACTCCCTTTAAGAGTGTGCTCCTAATCTCCGTTCGTTACCTGTATGAAAGACACCTGGGAGCCAGAAATCTTTTTGATTGAGAAGGGGTCAAATACTTATTTCCCTCATTAAAATGCAAATCAATTGATAACATTTTTGACATGCATTTTTCTGGATATTTTTGTTGTTATTCTGTCTCTCACTGTTCAAATAAACCTACCATTAAAATTATAGACTGATAATATCTTTGTCAGTGGGCAAACGTACAAAATCAGCAGGGGATCAAATACTTTTTTCCCTCACTGTATCACAGTGTCAAGGCATATGAACTAACAGGTTATAGGGAAAACAACACACTATATATCACAGTGTCAAGGCATATGAACTAACAGGTTGTAGGGAAAACAACACACTATATATCACAGTGTCAAGGCATATGAACTAACAGGTTGTAGGGAAAACAACACACTATATATCACAGTGTCAAGGCATATGAACTAACAGGTTGTAGGGAAAACAACACACTATATATCACAGTGTCAAGGCATATGAACTAACAGGTTGTAGGGAAAACAACACACTATATATCACAGTGTCAAGGCATATGAACTAACAGGTTATAGGGAAAACAACACACTATATATCACAGTGTCAAGGCATATGAACTAACAGGTTATAGGGAAAACAACACACTATATATCACAGTGTCAAGGCATATGAACTAACAGGTTATAGGGAAAACAACACACTATATATCACAGTGTCAAGGCATATGAACTAACAGGTTATAGGGAAAACAACACACTATATATCACAGTGTCAAGGCATATGAACTAACAGGTTATAGGGAAAACAACACACTATATATCACAGTGTCAAGGCATATGAACTAACAGGTTATAGGGAAAACAACACACTATATATCACAGTGTCAAGGCATATGAACTAACAGGTTGTAGGGAAAACAACACACTATATATCACAGTGTCAAGGCATATGAACTAACAGGTTGTAGGGAAAACAACACACTATATATCACAGTGTCAAGGCATATGAACTAACAGGTTATAGGGAAAACAACACACTATATATCACAGTGTCAAGGCATATGAACTAACAGGTTGTAGGGAAAACAACACACTATATATCACAGTGTCAAGGCATATGAACTAACAGGTTGTAGGGAAAACAACACACTATATATCACAGTGTCAAGGCATATGAACTAACAGGTTGTAGGGAAAACAACACACTATATATCACAGTGTCAAGGCATATGAACTAACAGGTTGTAGGGAAAACAACACACTATATATCACAGTGTCAAGGCATATGAACTAACAGGTTATAGGGAAAACAACACACTATATATCACAGTGTCAAGGCATATGAACTAACAGGTTGTAGGGAAAACAACACACTATATATCACAGTGTCAAGGCATATGAACTAACAGGTTGTAGGGAAAACAACACACTATATATCACAGTGTCAAGGCATATGAACTAACAGGTTGTAGGGAAAACAACACACTATATATCACAGTGTCAAGGCATATGAACTAACAGGTTATAGGGAAAACAACACACTATATATCACAGTGTCAAGGCATATGAACTAACAGGTTATAGGGAAAACAACACACTATATATCACAGTGTCAAGGCATATGAACTAACAGGTTATAGGGAAAACAACACACTATATATCACAGTGTCAAGGCATATGAACTAACAGGTTATAGGGAAAACAACACACTATATATCACAGTGTCAAGGCATATGAACTAACAGGTTATAGGGAAAACAACACACTATATATCACAGTGTCAAGGCATATGAACTAACAGGTTATAGGGAAAACAACACACTATATATCACAGTGTCAAGGCATATGAACTAACAGGTTGTAGGGAAAACAACACACTATATATCACAGTGTCAAGGCATATGAACTAACAGGTTATAGGGAAAACAACACACTATATATCACAGTGTCAAGGCATATGAACTAACAGGTTGTAGGGAAAACAACACACTATATATCACAGTGTCAAGGCATATGAACTAACAGGTTGTAGGGAAAACAACACACTATATATCACAGTGTCAAGGCATATGAACTAACAGGTTGTAGGGAAAACAACACATAGGTTGTAACATGTTTGTTTGGGGGGGGCTTGGCTTTCCCAGTGATTTTACCCACACACCTGGAGAGAAAAGTAGAGAGTTAAGAGATCTGAATACAAGAATAAAGAGATTGAGACCTCCCGGTGGGGACTTGCGCATTGCTTTTGACTTTTAAAGGTCATTTATGGTTGAGCCAATGTTTGCCGTGAATCTCCGCAAACGTTGGAAATATTTTCTTTAAAATGTGCATTGTCCACAGTGGAATGAGCTTGTTGACAATGTGCCTTTGGTTTAATCCTGGCCTGAATTAAAGAGAGAGAAAGAGGGCAGACTCCTCGTCCTCACGTCCCTCTGGTCAGATTGAGCGTGTGCTGCAGTGTGTAAATTCTGCCTGACTTTCTCTGTCTGCCCCAGAACACTGTCACACTTTATCACCATCTCCATGGAGACAAGGAAGTGGGTTAACACCGGTCACACACTGCTAGGAGCGATACTGTGAGGGAACTTTTAAACACAACATCCTGAGCAACACCACACAACCAACACAACGCAACGCAGACCTGAATGCAACTCAGTATATATTACTGTTTAATGCTCTCCCTCAGCCTCTCCCTCCCTCCCTCCCTCCCTCCCTCCCTCCCTCCCTCCCTCCCTCCCTCCCTCCCTCCCTCTCCCTCAGCCTTTCCCTCCCTCTCTCTCCCCCTCCCTCCCTCTCTCTCCCCCTCTCTCCCTCTCCCTCTCTCTCCCCCTCCCTCCCTCCCTCCCTCTCTCTCCCCCTCCCTCCCTCTCCCCCCACTCCCTCTCTCTCTCTAACATACACCTGAAAACAACCCACTAACTTCAACACTCACTTATACACATCATCTCGTATACACTGACTAAATCCACCCTCCCCTTCACACACAAACAAACACACACACTTACACATCATCTCGTATACACTGACTAAATCCACCCTCCCCTTCACACACAAACAAACACACACACTTATACGCACCACGTTGGTTGCCTGCCTGCCTGCCAGTGCAGTTGCTAGGCGACGCTTGGCTTGAGTGCCAGGGCATTCCGTTGTGTGTGTGCATGTGGGAAACGTTCTATTTCCCTGTGTAGCCGAGCGGAACCGACAGAACAGAGAGAGATCAGCACGGGCCAGAACTCTTCTTCCCCTCTGACTCCTGGGGCCTCACAAAAACCCTGCAGCACAATATATATGCTGACCTCTCATCCCCTCTCCTCAGCTCTCCTCTGACTCCTAGGGCCTCACAAAAACCCTGCAGCACAATATATATGCCGACCTCTCATCCCCTCTCCTCAGCTCTCCTCTGACTCCTGGGGCCTCACAAAAACCCTGCAGCACAATATATATGCTGACCTCTCATCCCCTCTCCTCAGCTCTCCTCTGACTCCTGGGGCCTCACAAAAACCCTGCAGCACAATATATATGCTGACCTCTCATCCCCTCTCCTCAGCTCTCCTCTGACTCCTGGGGCCTCACAAAAACTCTGCACCACAATATATATGCTGACCTCTCATCCCCTCTCCTCAGCTCTCCTCTGACTCCTGGGGCCTCACAAAAACCCTGCACCACAATATATATGCTGACCTCTCATCCCCTCTCCTCAGCTCTCCTCTGACTCCTAGGGCCTCACAAAAACCCTGCACCACAATATATATGCTGACCTCTCATCCCCTCTCCTCAGCTCTCCTCTGACTCCTAGGGCCTCACAAAAACTCTGCACCACAATATATATGCTGACCTCTCATCCCCTCTCCTCAGCTCTCCTCTGACTCCTAGGGCCTCACAAAAACCCTGCACCACAATATATATGCTGACCTCTCATCCCCTCTCCCCAGCTCTCCTCTGACTCCTGGGGCCTCACAAAAACCCTGCAGCACAATTATCATAACTGTCTTTATGAAGGTTTATTAAAAAGTCTGTGTTACAAATGGTACCCTATTTCCTATATAGTATAGTATCTTTAACCAGAGCCCTATGAAGTTTGCTCATTAGGCCTATACAGCCAACAATGAGCCTTTTAAAGTTATTTTCCCCAACATTTGCGGAGATCACATTCACGGTAAATCCTGCGCATGTTGGCTCAAGCGTAAATTACCTTTAAAAAGTATGTTATAGTGCACTGCGTTTTAACGCGTCTTGCATTGAATCCCGGCCAAAGTCTGCTTATCCCGGCCAAATAACTATATCTAGTTATTGAGCCTTTCTATCCAGACTTCCCACGCATCTCAAACCAATATCCTCTCCTCACAGACTACCTTTTCATCTGCGAATCAATCACCATCTCCTGGCAACCACGGAATGCTCACTGTTTATCACCATGGCGATGACTGTCTTGCCAAGTTCTGTCAGCCTACCCATGATGCCCAGCAACCAGAGTCGCTGCGGGGTAAACAAACCTTGCTCCGCCTAGTTACCCCTAGAGACTGATCTAAGGTATGTTTTGCATTTCCACCTCTATCGGTTAAGGATAGGATTTGGGGAGGATAAACTGATTCTAGATCTGTGCCTAAGGCCATCTTGACCTGTACCCAGAGCTTATGCCAAAACAAACTACAGATCGCCCACACAAATCAAGAGCTCAGTCAATAAACAAACTAATCTAATAGTAACATATTGACAGATCTGCCTCAGAGCCAGGATGAAAATAGCTCCTGTGATTGGTGAGGTAGAGAGATGACGTGGGTCCCAAATGGCCCATAGGGTTCTGGTCAAAAGTAGTGCACTATATAGGGAATAGGGTGCCATTTGGGACATAGCCATGGAAGTCTCAGCAGACTACAGGCTTCAGGGTGTTGTTGATGATGTCTCAGCGGGAGAGTCTGTTGGCAGGGCCTGTAGGCAAGGCTTTCTCACAGCTACTGGGCTGTTGACTGAAGAAGAACATCCTGCCTGCTCTCTAACCACCTAACTAGCCAACACAACGTTCCTTCTTTCTCTCTATGTACAGTATATTCTCTCTCCTCTCTCTTTCCTTCTCTCTCACCTGTTGTCTGTATCTGTAGGATCCTGTCGTAGACTCCGTCTGACAGCTCGATCACCGCTCTGCTCGCCTGGATCATCTGTAGACAGAGTACACAAGATCAGTTCATTATTTAGACACACACACAAAACATATGTATCAGTTAAGCGTTACAACTATGCTAAAAATAGCATACATTTCATGAATAACCCCAGACAGATTAAGACCAAAAGCCTGAAACTTTTGATACTTTAACTAAACACTTAGTGCAATGCCTTCTGGGACATGACCCCACTTTGTGAGTCTGGTGTTCGACAAATGAAGATAAACACTGCTGCTCCGTAGGGTCTGTCCACCACACACACACAGCTTCCTCTCATTTCTTTCTCCCCCAGGCAGGCATCCAAGTCAATGCGTGAGAGCCACTTAGCGGAATGAGATTCACATTTATGCTAATAATATTCAGGGCCAGGGTGAGCGCTTCTCACTCTGATCCATCAGGGATGAGGATGCATTCTCAAAGCACACACACACACACACACACACACACACACACACACACACACACACACACACACACACACACACACACACACACACACACACACACACACACACACACACACACACACACACACACACACACACACACACACACACACACACACACACACACACACACACACACACACACACACACACACACACACGTTGGGTTTACTATCTAAGTGGGACCAAAATAATTATTCCCATTCAAATTCCTCTTTCCCTAACCCTTAACGCTAGACCAGTAACCTAACGTTAACCCTGACCTTAACCCCAAACCCTAAAACTAAACCTAACCTTAACCCTTATTCTAACCTAACACTAATTTTAACCCTGACCCTAAACTTAACCCATAAGCCTAAAACACATACATTTTCCCACTTGTGAAATGTTCCTTGTTTTACTATCCTTGTGAGGACTTTTGAAACGCAAAAGGATAGTTAAGTTAAACAACACGCACGCACACACATACAACCATGCATGCGCGCACACACACAGACGCGCTCGCACACAGACACGCTCGCACACAGACACGCGCTCGCACACAGACACGCACTCGCACAAGCGCTCGCATGCACACACATTTCTCACCTGGAAAGCTCTGCAGTTGTTAAACATTGAAAAATGACACAAAATTAAAATGTTAAATTTTTCCACTTTGAGATTGAATCATTATTCAAAATGAAAAGAGGCATAGTTATCTCCTGTGAACCCTTTCCTGGCTGTTCCACTAAAGCAAGTGTAAGTGATTGTGTGTCATGGGAAATTTCCCACACACACACACGACAGTCTACTTCATCTCGTTCGGGGACGTTTGCGAAAGTAAGCACTTTTTAGTCAATCATTAATCAATTTAAAATCTCTCTGGCTTTACTCTGGGACACAGCTAAAGGTGAAAGCTATAAAGATACCTCTATAAACCAGAGAGAACAGGACAGAGACATATTGTCATCAGATATCAGACATCTTACGTAACAAAACTACTTACATAATGACCTACAGGTGTCGGATCTTAATTTGATCACCCTGTTGCAGGAGAACATTCTATACAGGAAATGTAAAACTTGTAGTGTATTTGAGGTTTCAAAATGCTTCTGAAGTATGTCATTTTCCCTTTGAAATTTCTGACATGATTTTCCCTTTATGAAAAATGGCTACAAAAATGTCCATTCATTTTATCCACATAATAATTTACATTTCCTATTGCTGCAGGATTGTTTTCCTGCTGTATTAAACTGGCTCAAATTAAGATCCTATATCTGTAGACAGATGACCCCAGACATAATCTGCCCAGTGGATTGTTCAATTAAAACCACAGCTATCTGCACAGTGGATGGTTCAATTAAAACCACAGCTATCTGCCCAGTGGATGGTTCAATTAAAACCACAGCTATCTGCCCAGTGGATTGTTCAATTAAAACCACAGCTATCTGCCCAGTGGATGGTTCAATTAAAACCACAGCTATCTGCCCAGTGGATTGTTCAATTAAAACCACAGCTATCTGCCCAGTGGATTGTTCAATTAAAACCACAGCTATCTGCCCAGTGGATTGTTCAATCAAAAGCACAGCTATCTGCCCAGTGGATTGTTCAATTAAAACCACAGCTATCTGCCCAGTGGATTGTTCAATTAAAACCACAGCTATCTGCCCAGTGGATGGTTCAATTAAAAGCGCAGCTATCTGACCAGTGGATTGTTCAATTTTTAAAAAGCTATCTGACCGGCCAAGCATCCATTATCAATTACACTTCTCTGAGTTATGGGAGAAAGAGAGAGAAGGGGGATGCTGGCAAAGAGAGAGACAGAGAGGGAGGCAGGGAGATGGAGGGGGAAGGGAGATATAGAGAGAGGGAGGGGGGAAGGGGAAGGGAGATATAGAGAGAGGGAGGGGGAATGGAGAGCGAGAGAGGGAGGGGGGAGGGAGGGCGAGAGAGTGAGGGGGAAGGGAGAGTGGGGGAAGGGAGATATAGAGAGAGGGAGGGGGGAGGGGGGAGAGGGAAGGGAGATATGGAGGGGGGAGGGGGAAGGGAGATCTAGAGAGAGGGAGGGGGAGGGGGAAGGGAGATATAGAGCGAGGGAGGGGGGAGGGGGAAGGGAGATATAGAGAGAGGGAGGGGGGAGGGAGATATAGAGAGAGGGAGGGGGAGGGAGATATAGAGAGAGGGAGAGGGAGGGGAGGGAGATATAGAGAGAGGGAGGGGGAATGGAGAGCGAGAGAGGGAGGGGGGAGGGAGGGCGAGAGAGTGAGGGGGAAGGGAGAGTGGGGGAAGGGAGAGCGATAGAGTGGGGGAAGGGGGAGCAAGGGAAGGGAGAGAGAGAGAGAGTGGGGGAAGGGAAAGAGAGCGGGGAAGAGGGAGAGCAATGGAGAAAGAAAGAGAGAGTGGTGGAGAGAGAGCGGGGGAAGGGGGAGCGAGAGAGTGGGGGAAGGGAGAGCGAGAGAAGGGAGAGTGAGAGCGAGAGAGAGGGGGAAGGGAGAGCGAGAGAAGGGAGAGCGAGAGAGAGAGAGCGGGGGAAGGGAGAGCGAGAGAGTGGGGGAAGGGAGAGCGAGAGAAGGGAGAGTGAGAGCGAGAGAGAGGGGGAAGGGAGAGCGAGAGAAGGGAGAGCGAGAGCGAGAGAGAGGGGGAAGGGGAAGGGAGAGCGAGAGAGAGGGGGAAGGGGAAGGGAGAGCGAGAGAGTGAGAGAAGGGAGAGCGGGAGAAGGGAGAGCGAGAGAGCGGGGGAAGGGAGAGTGAGAGAAGGGAGAGCGAGAGAGGGGGGGAAGGGAGAGCGAGAGAGCGGGGGAAGGGAGAGGGAGAGAGAGGGGGAAGGGAGAGCGAGAGAGCGGGGGAAGGGAGAGCGAGAGAGAGGGGGAAGGGAGAGCGAGAGAAGGGAGAGCGAGAGCGAGAGAGAGGGGGAAGGGTGATAGAGGAGAGGGCCATAGAGAAAGAGTGGTTAAAAACATCAAAGAATCAGAAAGAAACAATCAACTTCATTTAATCTGTATTCACAACCCAAAGCCCTACAAAAAATCTAATGTGAAGGATTGATTGATTATTTCTCACCATTTCGTAAGTGGACACCACCCTGCGTAGGACGTCCGGCAGGGGCCCCTGAGACTCCATGGAGGGGTACTGCTCCTTCAGCTCAAACAGCAGCAGGGGGGCCCCGTCAGCCCCCGCAACTCGGGCCCCCAGGGCCAACACACACTGCATGAGGTTAGCCACCGCTGACACCCCACACAGATCCCTGAACACTGCCACCGAGTTCTACAGGGACAGAGAGAGAGAGAGTGGGGGGGGGGGGGGGGTTGTTAAGGCAACACGCATATGTACAGTGCCTTCGGAAAGTATTCAGACCCCTTGACATTTTCCACATTTTGTTACGTTGCAACCTTATTCTAAAATGGATTAAAATAGTTTCCCCCCGCATCAATCTACACACAATATCCCATAATGAAAAAAACAAAAACTGTTAATCATTTTAATTTGCCAATTTATTAAAAATAAAAAAATGAAATATCACACTTACATAAGTATTCAGACCCTTTACTCAGTACTAATTTAGCCTAAACAACTACCTCTTCCCCTACTGTATTTATTTATTTAGCTCCTTTGCACCCCATTATTTCTATTTCTACTTTGCACATTCTTCCACTGCAAATCTACCATTCCAGTGTTATACTTGCTATATTGTATTTACCTCGCCACCATGGCCTTTTATGTGCCTTTACCTCCCTTATCTCACCTCATTTGCTCACATTGTTGGTATGTTTTGTTTATTCCATGTGTAACTCTGTGTTGTTGTATGTGTCGAATTACTATGCTTTATCTTGGCCAGGTCGCAGTTGTAAATGAGAACTTGTTCTCAACTAGCCTACCTGGTTAAATAAAGGTGAAATAAAATAAATAGATCAAAATTAAGAGACTTGTCCCGCAGCCACTCCTGCGTTGTCTTGGGTGTGTGCTTAGGGTCTTGTCCTGTTGGAAGGTGAACCTTTGCCCCAGTCTGAGGTCCTGAGCGCTCTGGAGCAGATTTTCATCAAGGATCTCGCTGTACTTTGCTCCGTTCATCTTTGTTTCAATCCTGACTAGTCTCCCAGTCCCTGCCTCTGAAAAACATTCCCACAGCATGATGCTGCCACCAACATGCTTCACCGTAGGGATGGTGCCAGGTTTCCTCCAGACGTGACGCTTGGCATTCAGGGTAAAGACTTCAATCTTGGTTTCATCAGACCAGAAAATCTTGTTTCTCATGGTCTGAGAGCCTTTAGGTGCCTTTTGGCAAACTCCAAGCGGTCTGTCACATGCCTTGCACTGAGGAGTGGCTTCTGTCTGGGCACTCTACCATAAAGGCCTGATTGGTGGAGTGCTGCAGAGATGGTTGTCCTTCTGGAAGGTTCTCCTATCTTCTCAGAAGAACTCTAGAGCTCTATTAGATTGACCATCAGGTTCTTGGTCACCTCCCTGACCAAGGCCCATCTCCCCCGATTGCTCAGTTTGGCCGGGCGGCCAGCTCTAGGAAGAGTCTTGGTGGTTCCAAACTTCTTCCATTTAAGAATGATGGAGGCCACAGTGTTCTTGGGGACCTTCAAAGCGGCAGACATTTTTTGGTACCCTTCCCCAGATCTGTGCCTCGACACAATCCTGTCTCGGAGCTCTACGGACAATTCCTTCGACCTCATGGTTTGGTTTTATCTCTGACATACACTGTCAACTGTGGGACCTTATATAGACAGGTGTGTGCCTTTCCAAATTATGTCCAATCAATTGAATTTACCACAGATGGACTCCAATCAAGTTGTAGAAACATCTCAAGGAGGATCAATGGAAGCAGGATGCACCTGAGCTCAATTTCGAGTCTCATAGCAAAGGGTCTGAATATTTATGTAAATAAGGTCATTCTGTTTTTTATTTTTCATACATTTGCTAAACTTTCTGTTTTTGCATTGTCATTATAGGGTATCGTGTGTAGATTGCTGATAAAATAATATTATTTATTCCATTTTAGAATAAGGCTGTAATGTAACCAAATGTGTAAAAAGTGAATGGGTCTGAATACTTTCTGAAGGCACCGTATATAAACACACACACACACACACACACACACACACACACACACACACACACACACACACACACACACACACACACACACACACACACACACACACACACACACACACACACACACACACACACACACACACACACACACACACACACACACACAGAAATACACAGCCACATCCACACCCACACAAACATACACACACACTTTCCCTGTATTAGTGATGCAGTGGGATTACATACTGTAATCCCCTACTAAGTGATTAGAGTTGCCGAGGGTTTATTCATGGAACAAACTATCACATGGTTTCCTGGGATACCATCGCTGAGAGAACATCTGATTGAATTATAGGAGCTTTATGAGTACATAATGAAAGAGACAACCACAAATCGAATGTATCACTACCACACTAATTAAGTGAATGAGTATTATGGTCATTCAACCGCTAAAATCTAAATCAAAAAGTTTTATTTAACAACTGACATTGACAGAGAGGCTGTTCTAATCTCTTCATGATGTCATGATGCTTGCCTTCAGAGTTTACTTCTGTTTAGGTGTGTGTGAGTGCGTGTGCATGCATGCGTACCCACTTATGTCCATACGTAGCTTTGTGTGTACATGCAATTGCGTGTGTGTGTGTGTGTGTGTGTGTGTGTGTGTGTGTGTGTGTGTGTGTGTGTGTGTGTGTGTGTGTGTGTGTGTGTGTGTGTGTGTGTGTGTGTGTGTGTGTGTGTGTGTGTGTGTGTGTGTGTCTTCACTGTCTGTTTGAATTAGTGCATTAGTCTACGACATCATAGTCTGGCATGAATCCCAGTCATCTCCAGCCTAAACAGATTAGAGCAACTCCACATCACTTAGACAGCCAGACTAATTCTAACAGTTACAGGTACCATAACCTTACCATAACCTTACCATAATCTGTCAGTCTAAAGCAGAGCTTCATAGATCAGGCTAACTAGCCAGTTTAGACACAGTAAACATTATCTCACTGGTTCTGTGTTGTTTTACTCCATTCAGTCTGCAGCTGTTGATGTCTCTGGAGGAATGACCATGTCAGCCATCTTTAGCTGAGTCATAATTTAGTGATCACTGAGATTGGACCCTCGAGGGGTTGGGATATATACCTGAAGTGACTTGGCTATTCTGAGCTGGACATCATCCGTTGTAAATACAGGTATTTCTGTCCTTCAATCTGAAAATGGTGACTGTTTATATGATAAATGACTATCCTCCTCTCCTCCTCACCTGCATGTTCTCCCGCATGTCTGTGGCTTCCTTCAATGACGGGGCCGCCATTTTGAAAACATCATCCAAGGCTTTGACCCCCAGGTCCCTGAGTGCAGCATACTCCCTCCCTCGCCTCGCCTTTCGCACAGACAGCCCCCGCTTGTGGGACTTGCCCCCTCCTCTCCGGTTGGTGAGAGCCACATGGACGAACAGCCGGGCGTACGGGAGGTCCTCCCCCGTCAGAGACTGTAATGGTACGTGCCGGTAGCCTGGCTGTAAGCACTCCAGGGGAATGGTATACTGACCTGTGGTAAAACAGGGGGGATTAAAATTGATGTACAGTGGTGTTAGACAATGAAATGACATTAGAAGATAGTGAATGTTCACTCACTCTAACTGCTACCAAGTGTTTTTTTATCTTAGCTAGTGATACTTCCCCAGTGAACTAGTGATGACCTTCATATGGCTGAAAAGTTGTTGTTGTATCACTAGTTTAACCTAGTTCAACCCAAAGCAGACTGGACACCGGACTAGCAGTCAGTGCAGAGCTGACCTTCGCCCTCCCGCCACTACTGACCTGCTGACGTTCCAGTACTAACCTATGAACTCGTCCCCTATGAATTCATCATCAAGCACCACGAAGCGCACCATGGCCAGCTCGGGCAGGTTGATCTGGAACTCAAAGCTTTCGTCGAAGATGGGGTTGTCTCCGTTCTCCACCACCGTGCGGGTGCGGCGCTCGGCACAGTCGGCAGGGATTCCATGGATCTCCACGTAGACGTACGGGTCCACCACATCTCCTTTAGCTCCAGAACCACTCGGACGGGGCAGGTTCTGACCACTGATCACCTGCATGGATGGATTGGTTTGTTGATTGTTTGAGTGTCAATTTATGTGTTCGTTTGTTTGTCTGTTTGATTGTTCATTTGTTTGTTTGATTGAAATGTTCCCACATCTTATTTTAATTCAGGTGCAAGAGAAGTGTACTAAATAAAAAACAATACCATTCAACCATGAAGGAGTCAACAAGCCAGGCAGTGTGTAGGAGCCTCTATTAAACAGATAGAAATAGACAGACAGCAGTGGTGTTAATCTGCTAGCCACTCACCTTAACATGGAGCAGCTGAGGGGACACACCCGGCACAGATTCTCTTGTATTGGCGCTGAAATATGAAACCTCCTGTCGCATGATGGTGGGTCGCAGCACGTACCCACAATTCCCATTCTGGCGGAACCAAGCGATGTTTAGGTCCATCATCAACCCGGGCGTCTGGTAGTTCAAAGCCACAATCTGGCAACCGCACTTCCACATGTCCTGTGGGTTCATGTTGCTGGAGTCGATGCGCATGGCGCTGGGGTAGACCCGCGACAGGAAGCGCTTGTTGTAGTTGACAAAGTCTCCCGGGCGCTCGCTGGCGCAGCGCACCGCTAGGGTCTCGTTGAACGAGCAGAACTCCCAGGGTTTCTGGGTTGAGAAAGACTTCTGGAAGTCCGTGAAGCGTACCGACTTGCACAGAGTCACCAAGTCCGAGAGCTCCTTCAGAAGCTGGAACCGTTTAGAGGGAGGAGCAGAGGTCAGGGTTTTCACACTACTAGTAACACCCCCCCCGCCACCTTTCTGTCCCCCCTCCCCTCCTCCTCCTTCACTGTTACCAGCCTTCATCCTCTTGCACATCTCCGCCCCCTCGTCTTCATCAGTCACATCCCCCTCCGTCTCACCACACCCCTCCTTCAACTTCTGCCCCTTCAGCAGGATCTTGCCCCTCAGGGCATGGGGCGAGGGCAGGTACCCCTCCCCTTCCCTGAGGGGCTCCGTGTACAACCTCTCCCCTAGGATCCTCCTCAGGTGCTGGAGCATGACTCTCTGCTGGCTGGGGGAGCAGTGGTTCTCCAAGCACAGGATTAGAGGACACTCTGACGCTGCGAATGAAAAGCACCCAATCACGTCCAGGACACAGCGGAACAGGACAGGCGAGGTGAGGGTGTAACCAGTATAAACCACGGGTTCGTCGTCAGGGCCGTCCCACACGTCCACCTCCACACACCTGCAGCCCATCTTTAAAGCCCGGATGTAGCCGGTGATGTCAGCGGGCCCCCTGAACTGGTCCTCGATGAGGTAGGTGTTGTGGGAGGAGTTGATGTAGTAGTGGGATAAGGGCTGGCTCATGTCCTGGCATACCTGGCTGTGCTCCGGGTCAAACAGGTGGCACTCCAGGGAGGTAAGATAGCTGGTGAAACCGTCCAATGAGAGGCAGCCCTGGCGACGGCCCTCCTCCGACGGCTCGTGGGATTGAATGAGCTCCAGACTGGTGTCTTCAGTCACCTAGACAGGGAGGGGAGAGCAGAACAGAGAGATTCTCTTGAAGTGACATACAGTACTAGTCAAAAGTTTGGACACACCTACTAATTACAAGTTTTTTCTTTATTTTTACTATTTTCTACATTGTAGAATAATAGTGAAGACATCAAAACTATGAGAGAACACATATGGAATCATGTAGTAACCAAAAATTAGTTAAACAAATCAAAATATATTTTATATTTGAGATTCTTCAAAGTAGCCACCCTTTGACTTGATGACAGCTTTGCACACTCTTGGCATTCTCTCAACCAGCTTCATTAGGTAGTCACCTGGAATGCATTTCAATTAACAGGCGTGCCTTGTTAATTTGAGGAATTTCTTTCCTTAACTTCTTCGGGGTAGGGGGCAGCATTTTCACTTTTGGATAAATAGCATGCCCAAATTCAACTGCCTGCTACTCATCCCCAGAATATAAGATATGCATATTATAGTAGATTTGGATAGAAAACACTCTGAAGTTTCTAAAACTGTTTGAATCATGTCTGTGAGTATAACAGAACTTATGTAGCAGGCAAAACCCCGAGGACAAACCATTCAGATTTTTTTTTTTAGGTCACTGTCTTTTCAATGAGGTTTCATTGGGACACCAGATTTCTAAGGGACTTGTTTGCAGTTCCTACCGCTTCCACTGGATGTCACCAGTCTTTGGAAATTGGTTGAGGTTATTCCTTTGTGTAATGAAGAAGTACGGCCATCTTAAATGAGGGTCACTTGAAGTAAATTGTTTGAGAGAAGCACATTACCAGAAAAGTTGCATCAGTTTGTTTTCTTTTTGTATTGAAAAAAGTCTTCAATTTGATCGATTATTAACGTTTAAAAATACCTAACGTTGTATTACAAAAGTAGTTTGAAATGTTTTGGTAAAGTTTACATGTAACTTTTGATATATTTTGTAGTGACGTTGCGCAAGTTGGAAGCTGTGTTTTTCTGGATGAAACGCGCCAAATAAATTGACATTTTGGATATATATCGACGGAATTAATCGAACAAAATTACCATTTGTGATGTTTATGGGACATATTGGAGTGCCAACAAAAGAAGTGCGTCAAAGGTAAGGCATGAATTATATTTTTATTTCTGTGTTTTGTGTCGTGCCTGCAGTGTTGAAATATGCTACTCTCTTTGTTTACTGTTGTGCTATCATCAGATAATAGCATCTTATGCTTTCGCCGAAAAGCCTTTTTGAAATCTGACATGTTGGCTGGATTTTGTAGCTTTAATTTGGTATCTTACATGTGTGATTTAATGAAAGTTTGATTTTTATATCATTTTATTTGAATATGGCGCTCTGTATTTTCCCTGTTTATTGGCCAGGTGGGACGATTGCGTCCCACCTACCCCAGAGAGGTTAATGCATTTGAGCCAATCAGTTGTGTTGTGACAAGGTAGGGGGGTGTACAGAAGATAGCCCTATTTGGTAAAAGACCAAGTCCATATTATGGCAAGAACAGCTCAAATAAGCAAAGACAAATGGCAGTCCATCATTACTTTAAGACATGAAGGTTAATCAATACAGAACATTTCAAGAACTTTGAAAGTTCCTTCAAGTGCAATCCAAATGTGAGATTTTTGGTTCCAACCGCCGTGTCTTTGTGAGACGCAGAGTAGGTGAACGGACGATCTTTGCATGTGTGGTTCCCACCGTGAAGCATGGGGGAGGAGGTGTGATGGTGTGGGGGTGCTTTGCTGGTGACATTGTTGTGATTCATTTATAATTCAAGGCACACTTAACCAGCATGGCTACCACAGCATTCTGCAGCGATTTGCCATCCCATCTGGTTTGCGCTTAGTGGGACTATCATTTGTTTTTCAACAGGACAATGACCCAACACACCACCAGTGGAGTGCTGCATCAGATTACCTGGCCTCCACAATCCCCCAACCTCAACCCAATTGAGATAGTTTGGGATGGGTTGGACCACAGAGTGAAGGAAAAGCAGTCAACAAGTGCTCAGCATATGTGGGAACTCCTTCAAGGCTGTTGGAAAAGCATTCCAGGTGAAGCTGCTTGAGAGAATGTCAAGAGTGTGCAAAGTTGTCATCAAGGCAAAAGGTGGCTACTTTGAAGAATCTCAAATATACTTTGATTTGTTTAACACTTTTTTGGTTACTACATGATTCCATATGTGTTATTTCATAGTTTTGATGTCCTCACTATTATTCTACAATGTAGAAAATAGTGAAAATAAAGAAAAACCCTTGAATGAGTAGGTGTGTCCAAACTTTTGACTGGTACTGTAGTTATATTCGGTAAAACCTGACCCAACAACTGTCCATTGGAGTTATGGCTGTTATGGTGACCATTTTACCGCCATACCGGTGGTCACGAGTCATGACTGCAGTCAAATTCTACATGATCGTTTAGTCACGGTAACTAGGCATCTCCAAAACTGTGCTCTGATGCTGCTGATGGTTATTAGAAGCCTACCAAACTTGATAACTGCCAGTCTCTAATGGCCTGGTACTCTGAGCTCTATTGTTCCTCTAATTACTCTGACATCAATGAAAATGCAATTGAAAATCAAATCAAACACTCCATGAGAGCACATGAGCTCATGTTGCGCAACATTTCTACAGACTATGCAATTGTAGAGTTTTGATGGCCTCTATTAAAAAGAGGAGGATCCCATCAGATTTCTATAGGCTAGGACTACTATATTTATTTCTCAACTTTACTAATATTAAGCACATTGCTTCATTTTACAACATGAGTATAGCCTACCTAGATGGCATGAAAATGAACAACGGGAAAAGCGTCCTCCATTATCTATTTAAGTGCATAGATGATATGTATTTTTTCTAAATCAAAACTAATTTCACACATATATTATGTAATATATGTAAAGACAAGATTAAATTAAGAATAGTCTGATGGCTGACAAAATTATATAATTTGTAAATGATGTATTATCACTGAATGATGCCCAGCATGTGCAGTAAGGCAAGAAGCAGCACATGCTTTTATCCCAGACTTTTTCAAATCGTAGTCACACACATCACGTAACCTAGCCCATAGGCCTATATGTTTTGATAAGGTTTGTATCACAACTAAAGTGGCCAAATAACTCCAAATGTAGCCTAGGCCTAGAACCATGGAACACGCTTAGAGAGCACATAGCCTACAGAGCCTAGTGAAAGATGTGTTCTTATAAACTCAGTCATTACACAAGCATGTGTGAAAACAGAGTTTGGACTGGCCACTATTTAAAAGAGGATCCTAGCTTTCTCGTGCTGCTAGTAGGCCTAGGCTATATCAGATAAGTTTCTTCTTTATTTGCATAGGAAAAATGTGGCCTTTTATAAACATATTTCAAGCAACTATATTGCACTTTATATGACTGGAGGCATTAGCAGAATCTTTTGTAATATGTCAAATTTAAGGGTAGTCAACTCAGCTGGCACTGACAAACAATCAATAAAAACGACGTTGTCCATATAATAGGCCGGAGAGAAGGGAAGACACAAATATAGTATGACGTCCATCTAAACTGGAGGAGGAAATGATTGTCCAAAAACATACAGATCCAACAATGATATATATTGAATATGCGCATAAATAACTCTAAATTAAGCATATGGGAGGACATGTGTCTTTGTTAACCGCTGAACACAGAAGAGTGCGAACTCCCTCAGAAAATATCCTTTCTATATTATAAAATAATGCCACAGAATTCTAAGCACATCTTGTCTGCTGAATGAACTAGTGTAGCCCACAGCCATATGGCATAGCCTCAGAATATGCTATTCTGTTATTCTGAAATAGGCTTCATTTTCTTCATATCATGTTCCTTTAGACCTGTCAAAAATAAATAATGGATTTATTGTGATGATGTAGGCTATATTACATGGATTTATTTGACTTTTTAAAATGTAGACGTTCCAAAGGTCTGCATCAGTGTCTTGTAGGCTGTGTGTTGAAGCCAGGAGATGCTAAACGTGTTTTTGTTAATTGTTGGTCAATTACCGTGAGACCGGCAGTTATTTGCATGACAATCACCGGCTGACAAAATTGACCGCCACAGCCCTAATTGCAGGGACACTTTATTTCTTATCAGCTAGACAGAGCTAAGAAGGACAAACGAGAAGGAAAAAAGAGGAGAAACAGGGAGAGAGAAAACACAGGAACAGATCTTCTGGTATAATATTCCTCTTCCCAATCCTTACCTGAGCCACGCCCTGCTCAGCCTCCAGGAACTTCATCAGATCTTTGGTATCCAGGAACTCCTTGTTGCTAGAGAACTGCACAAGCAGGAAGTAGATCTCCGGTCGGGTGCAAAGTTCGTGAAATACCTCAATGAACTCCTCCTTGGTGACCCTGTCCTCTATTTCTCCTCTTCTGTTGTCTGTGTTACCTTTACCCACCACCTCAGTTCTAGTCCCAGCCCCATCGCCTTTACCCACCACATCAGTTCTAGTCCCAGCCCCATCTCCTTTACCCACCACCTCAGTTCTAGTCCCAGCCCCATCTCCTTTACCCACCACCTCAGTTCTAGTCCCAGCCCCATCTCCTTTACCCACCACCTCAGTTCTAGTCCCAGCCCCATCTCCTTTACCCACCACCTCGGTTCTAGTCCCAGCCCCATCTCCTTTACCTACCACCTCAGTTCTAGTCCCAGCCCCATCTCCTTTACTGACCACCTCGGTTCTAGTCCCAGCCCCATCTCCTTTACCCACCACCTCGGTTCTAGTCCCAGCCCCATCTCCTTTACTGACCACCTCGGTTCTAGTCCCAGCCCCATCTCCTTTACCGACCACCTCAGTTCTAGTCCCAGCCCCATCTCCTTTACTGACCACCTCGGTTCTAGTCCTAGCCCCATCTCCTTTACCGACCACCTCAATTCCATCCCCAGAACCAGTCCCAGCTACAACTGAAGTCCCAACAATTGCTTCAGGTCCAGCCACAGCCCCAACATCAGTTCGAACTCCAGTTGTCCGAGCCCCCCTCGTCCTCTCTTTGATTCGATGGAGCTCCTTAAACCTGCGTTCTACTTTCCCACTCCTCACTCCAGGGTTAACACTCTTGATCAGTCCTACAGCCGACCGCAAACTGATCCACTCCTCCTCTCTTCCACTGAGTCCATTTGAAACAACCTTAGAGGAGAACATCTCTGCTAGCCAGACGAGACGAAGGCTGTCCTCACTGCTGGCTATCATGTCCATGGCATGCTTCCCATACAGAATCAGATACCTAGGATGAGACAGAGAAGGATTACAAGGAGATGTCGTCATAATTTAAAGATACTAGGGTAGGAAATAATATGGGAGATGAGCGAACTCTTCCAATTGTTTTCATTCACTTCCATTGTCTAACTGGGACTTCCATTTGGGTGCCAGTGGATCTTCAGATCGTTACGGTATGACTTCACTGGGCCATGGAGAGTTGGCTAAACTACAGCACAACCAGGCCATGGAGAGTTGGCTAAACTACAGCACAACCAGACCCGGAAATACTTTGTCGACATGTATTCTACATCAAGATCTGGCAACCCGGCAAGACATTGACGACATGTATCCTACCTCAGGCCAGTTACCCAAACGTTGGCCACCTCTGCAGAGTTAGCTACCAGGTCCAGAGCTTCATAGGTCTCTCCGTAGATGATAGAGAAGGCACAGTCCTCAGAGATCTGGTCATAGATGCCGTTGGTCCTAAATGTCTCTGTGTTGCGGCCGGTGCGGACCTGGAATGACACAAAGAAGGATCCAATCAAAAGAGACCTGGAAGTACAGAACAGTATACAAGGAGTTAACTGTTCCTATTGTTTCACCGAGTTCCATTCACTGACTGAATGTTCTATTTGGCTCCAAGACAGTGCTGAAGAATAGTCAACTCCTGATGAGTGCAAACTCCATTTAAATGTATTGCAGATCATCCAATTAAAATTGTTCTGGTTCAGTGCATAAACGCACTCATGGCATTCCCCAGCCATTGCATTTATCAGGAGTTAACTCTATTATGATTCATAGCATCCCTGTCTCCACTTTGTTCTGCTCCTGGGTGCGTACCTACCTCTCTGATGGAGGAGACGGCGATGCGGGCCTTGTCTGACTCCTTCTTGGAGGGCTCCCATCGCAGGGCCTGCAGACCTGACTCCAGCAGGTAGTAGCGTTGGTAGACCCGTGAGTTGGAGCGCACCTTCCGCAGCTCAGTACCCCTCACCTGAGACAAACAGCACGTCAATTATGCACAGACCGTGATCCTATTCACTGGGAAGCAAACTGGACGAAACGGACTACCTGGCCAATGAGAAACGCCTGATTTCGTTTTCCGTTGCGAAGCGTTTTTCAACGGTGTGCACTAATGAATAACTGAAACCAACAGACACTGCCACTGCAGAACTGTATAACTAGTTTATAACTAGTGTGTGTAACAGATGATGTTCCCCACCATAGCACTGATGCAGTCTGCAGCGCTGCTGATCTTCCTCTCAGAGAGACTGCTGCTGAAGGAGACCGTCTTCTTCCTCTCATGACCAGCACGAGAACCATCCTACAGAGAGACAGAGGGAGGTTCAAAGGGAGGGATGGAGGGAGGGAGACAGAGGGGAAGAGGATGAGAGGGGAAGCGATAGGAGGAAATTGGGAAAGTGGAGAGAGAGTGGAGCAGAGGGAAAGGGAGAAAGAGAGAGAGATATTAATACAGATGAATCTACACTCCAACCAGCACAGGTTCATTACACTCTGTAGTTGTTCCTTCTGATATCATGTATCAGAGTGCCTTTGCCCTTCACCATTAACCCATTAATAACCCATTAATCAAACACTGATGGGCTTTTGATTGTCCTCAATAACTGGCCTCCAAATCGTCTATCTGAGTTCTAAATCACTGTTCCGCACAATCAACCACTCAAAAGGGCAGCTTGAGAGACATTAAAGGGAAGGATGACAACAATGTTTGGGGGTGATGGGGTGGGTTTATTTAATTACAGATATATCTAGCTCTAGAAAAAAACTGTCAAAGACAATCAGTAGCAGCATCAATGCTGGAGTCTGACAGAATGATGGAGCATCAGGAAAGACAGAGGGAACACTGTTGCGTTCTGTAATCCAATCACGTTAACACACATTGAAAGGTGCCATGACGCGGCCAATGACGACTGGCGACCTTATCATTCAGCCTAGTCAATACACAAGAACAGATTTAAACCTAAAAAATGTTGGGCCTCTTGAGTGGCGCAGCGGTCTAAGGCACTGCAGTGCTTGAGGCATCACTACAGACCCGGGTTCGATCCCAGGCTGTGTCACAGCCAGCCGTGACCCGGAGACCCATGAGGCGGTGCACAATTGGCCCAGCGTCGTTAGGGGAGGGTTTGGCAGACTGGGATTTCCTGCTCTAGCAGCTCCTGGGACATTTAACATTTACATTTAAGTCATTTAGCTGACGCTCTTATCCAGAGCGACTTACAAATTGGAAAGTTCATACATATTCATCCTGGTCCCCCCGTGGGGAATGAACCCACAACCCTGGCGTTGCAAGCGCCATGCTCTACCAACTGAGCCACATGGGACCACGGGACAAGACTGTAACTACCAATTGGGGAGAAAAAGGGGTGAACCTCTTTTAAAAAAAAAATATTATTCAGAATAAATTCAATATAAACCCACACAAAAACCCATAGAGAAATTGACCTTAGCAGTTGTAATGGCACAGCCTTCTATATGTCATTCTATGGACCCTCATGTCTTCTGCATCTCCTCCTGTCTTCTGCATCTCCTCCTGTCTTCTACATCTCCTCCTGTCTTCTGCATCTCCTCCTGTCTTCTGCATCTCCTCCTGTCTTCTGCATCTCCTCCTGTCTTCTGCATCTCCTGTCTCCTGCATCTCCTCCTGTCTCCTGCATCTCCTGCATCTCCTCCTGTCTTCTGCATGTCCTCCTGTCTTCTGCATCTCCTCCTGTCTTCTGCATCTCCTCCTGTCTTCTGCATCTCCTGTCTCCTGCATCTCCTGCATCTCCTCCTGTCTTCTGCATCTCCTCCTGTCTCCTGCATCTCCTGCATCTCCTCCTGTCTTCTGCAGAATAAATTCAATATAAACCCACACAAAAACCCATAGAGAAATTGACCTTAGCAGTTGTAATGGCACAGCCTTCTATATGTCATTCTATGGACCCTCCTGTCTTCTGCATCTCCTCCTGTCTTCTGCATCTCCTCCTGTCTTCTGCATCTCCTCCTGTCTTCTGCATCTCCTCCTGTCTTCTGCATCTCCTCCTGTCTTCTGCATCTCCTCCTGTCTTCTGCATCTCCTGTCTCCTGCATCTCCTGCATCTCCTCCTGTCTCCTGCATCTCCTGCATCTCCTCCTGTCTTCTGCATGTCCTCCTGTCTTCTGCATCTCCTCCTGTCTTCTGCATCTCCTCCTGTCTTCTGCATCTCCTGTCTCCTGCATCTCCTGCATCTCCTCCTGTCTTCTGCATCTCCTCCTGTCTCCTGCATCTCCTCCTGTCTTCTGCATGTCCTCCTGTCTTCTGCATCTCCTCCTGTCTTCTGCATCTCCTCCTGTCTCCTGCATCTTCTGCATGTCCTCCTGTCTTCTGCATGTCCTCCTGTCTTCTGCATCTCCTCCTGTCTCCTGCATCTGCGTTAACCTTGTTCAGAAGCTCTAGATGAAACTGTGTGCTAAATGACCATGTAATTTCGTTAAGGTTGCCTGCGTCATCAACTGATCTGGGTCAAAGGTTAGTTGGCTAGTCAGGCATGACCAATGAAAAGCCCCTTTGACTGTTCACTGTAAACTGTAGGACTGTTCAGTAGAAAGAGGGAGAGAAAGAAAGGGAAAGAAAGAGAGAGGGAGAGAGGGGGAAAGAGAGAGAGGGGTGAAAGAGATTGAGCGAGAGAGGAAGAAAGATTGGGAGAGGGGGGAAAGAGAGTGTGGAAATTCCTGTTATGTATACTTGAGTGTGGTCACGGAGAGGTGAGAAGGGGAGAAGCAGAAAGGCAGCAGTGTTTTTTTATGTGGAGTATGAATGAACGTGTGAACAAGAAAAGACCATTGATGAAAGATGAAAGGGGTTTCCCTCACATCAGCAGGGGTGGAGAAGGAAAGAAGGAATCCCATCCTCCTTTCAACGCAGAAGACAGTGTACATACAGTGTGTGTTGGTGTTGGTGTGTGTGTTTGTCCAATCAGATTTGCATGTAAAAATGTTGTCTATTGTGGGCATCCCAAGAGGCGCAGCAGTCTAAGGCACTGCATCCCAGTGCTAGAGGTGTCACTACAGACCCGGGTTCAGCGGTCTCAGGCACTGCATCCCAGTGCTAGAGGTGTTACTACAGACCCGGGTTCAGCCGTCTCAGGCACTGCATCCCAGTGCTAGAGGTGTCACTACAGACCCGGGTTCAGCGGTCTCAGGCAC
This sequence comes from Salvelinus alpinus, assembly GCF_045679555.1. Lineage (NCBI taxonomy): Eukaryota > Metazoa > Chordata > Actinopteri > Salmoniformes > Salmonidae > Salvelinus > Salvelinus alpinus. Next base: position 30,152,088 of record NC_092111.1, on the reverse strand, counting down.
TGCATCCCAGTGCTAGAGGCGTCACTACAGACCCGGGTTCAGCGGTCTAAGGCACTGCATCCCAGTGCTAGAGGCGTCACTACAGACCCGGGTTCAGCGGTCTCAGGCACTGCATCCCAGTGCTAGAGGTGTCACTACAGACCCGGGTTCAGCGGTCTAAGGCACTGCATCCCAGTGCTAGAGGTGTCACTACAGACCCGGGTTCAGCGGTCTCAGGCACTGCATCCCAGTGCTAGAGGCGTCACTACAGACCCGGGTTCAGCGGTCTAAGGCACTGCATCCCAGTGCTAGAGGTGTCACTACAGACCCGGGTTCAGCGGTCTAAGGCTCTGCATCCCAGTGCTAGAGGTGTCACTACAGACCCGGGTTCAGCGGTCTCAGGCACTGCATCCCAGTGCTAGAGGTGTCACTACAGACCCGGGTTCAGCGGTCTCAGGCACTGCATCCCAGTGCTAGAGGTGTCACTACAGACCCGGGTTCAGCGGTCTCAGGCACTGCATCCCAGTGCTAGAGGCGTCACTACAGACCCGGGTTCAGCGGTCTCAGGCACTGCATCCCAGTGCTAGAGGTGTCACTACAGACCCGGGTTCAGCGGTCTCAGGCACTGCATCTCAGTGCTAGAGGTGTCACTACAGACCCGGGTTCAGCGGTCTCAGGCACTGCATCTCAGTGCTAGAGGTGTCACTACAGACCCGGGTTCAGCGGTCTCAGGCACTGCATCTCAGTGCTAGAGGTGTCACTACAGACCCGGGTTCAGCGGTCTAAGGCACTGCATCCCAGTGCTAGAGGTGTCACTACAGACCCGGGTTCAGCGGTCTCAGGCACTGCATCCCAGTGCTAGAGGTGTCACTACAGACCCTGGTTCAGCGGTCTCAGGCACTGCATCCCAGTGCTAGAGGTGTCACTACAGACCCGGGTTCAGCGGTCTCAGGCACTGCATCCCAGTGCTAGAGGTGTCACTACAGACCCGGGTTCAGCGGTCTCAGGCACTGCATCCCAGTGCTAGAGGTGTCACTACAGACCCGGGTTCAGCCGTCTCAGGCACTGCATCCCAGTGCTAGAGGTGTCACTACAGACCCGGGTTTAGCGGTCTAAGGCACTGCATCCCAGTGCTAGAGGTGTCACTACAGACCCGGGTTCAGCGGTCTCAGGCACTGCATCCCAGTGCTAGAGGTGTCACTACAGACCCGGGTTCAGCGGTCTCAGGCACTGCATCCCAGTGCTAGAGGTGTCACTACAGACCCGGGTTCAGCCGTCTCAGGCACTGCATCCCAGTGCTAGAGGTGTCACTACAGACCCGGGTTTAGCGGTCTAAGGCACTGCATCCCAGTGCTAGAGGTGTCACTACAGACCCGGGTTCAGCGGTCTCAGGCACTGCATCCCAGTGCTAGAGGTGTCACTACAGACCCGGGTTCAGCGGTCTCAGGCACTGCATCCCAGTGCTAGAGGTGTCACTACAGACCCGGGTTCAGCCGTCTCAGGCACTGCATCCCAGTGCTAGAGGTGTCACTACAGACCCGGGTTTAGCGGTCTAAGGCACTGCATCCCAGTGCTAGAGGTGTCACTACAGACCCGGGTTCGATCCTGGGATGTGTCACAACCGGCCATGATCGGGAGTTCCATAGGGCGGCGCACAATTGGCCCAGCGTCGTCCGGGTTAGGAGAGCGTTTCCTCTGACACATTGGTGTGGCTGACTTCTGGGTTAAGCGGGTGGGTGTTAAGAAGCGAGGTTTGGCGGGTCATGTTCCAGAGGACGCATGACTCGACCTTCACCTCCCGAGCCCGCGAAAAATGGGGTAAAATACCCCCCAAAAAATCTATTGTTGTCTGTCTATCCCTGTACCAAAACTAGTTTTCTCCCGTGGACATTATGAGAATGTTAAATCAGTGACACATTGTAACCACTGCATGAACAACCAGAGAGAGGGAGCTAGAGAGAGAACAGTGGTGGTGTTTAAGTCCCTGCTCCTTCATGTGACTCCACCTCAAACAGATCTTCTCCCAACAGGGATAAATTATGTCTGATCGCCTTATCAACTCTTCTCTATTCCCTCTCTTTTCTTGTTCCTGGAAGAGAAAGAATGAGTATCCCTTGCCTTTCTGCTGCTTCTATGAGAATATCATGGCAGAAACACTGGTTGCGCATGCACACACAGACAGAAAACTGTACTAGATACAGAGCTGCACTGCTGTCATAGAAAATCAATGTGGCACTACATCTACAGTACTTCAACAGTACCATTAGGGTTTCTCCACAGCCATTCACACCCAAGTGAAATCACTGGACATACAGTAAATACCATCCAAATGCATTTAAAGACTTGTTTCTCTCGCAGTTCAAAGCCACGGTAAGCACGGGGAGTTGGCTCAGGTCTCCTACCTGACTCCGCCAATCTCCTCGTGTGCCCCCCACAAAAAAAAATCTGGGGCTGCCTCTCGTGCACTTTTCCTCGAGCCAATTCCTCATAGCGTCGCCGCTCCGCTCTAGCTGCCTCCAACTCCTTTTTAGGACGGCGATACTCTCCCGGCTGTGCCCAGGGTCCTTTGCCGTCCAAGATTTCCTCCCATGTCCAGGAGTCCATTCCAGCACGCTGCTTGGTCCTTTGGTGGTGGGTAGTTCTGTAACGCCTGTTGGTGGAAGAAGGTGAGGACCAAGGTGCAGCGTGGTACGTGTTCATGATTTTTATTATCACCGAACACTAGAACAAACATGATCAAAACGGCACAAACGAAACAGTTCTATCTGGTGTAGACACACAAAACAGAAAACAACCACCCACAAACACAGGTGGGAACAGGTTACCTAAGTATGGTTCTCAATCAGAGACAACGATAGACAGCTGCCTCTGATTGAGAACCACACACGGCCAAACACAAAGAAATAGACAACATAGAACACCAGACATAGAATGCCCACCCCAACTCACTCCCTGACCAAACAAAATAGAGACATAAAAAAGGAACTAAGGTCAGGGCGTGACACTGTGTCTATTCTATGTATAGCTTAAACGTCAGAGTAATGTTATTGGTACCAAATGGCACCCTACTCCCTATATAGTGCAGTACCCTATGGGCCCTGGTCGAAAGTAGTGCACTATAGGGAAATAGGGTGCCATTTGGACGCAGTCAGACAATAACTAGACTCTGGAACTAGGATATGTAGTTCTATGAGGTTCATGTGGTAGCCTCACACCAGCAAAGGTTTGCGTGTCTGTTGGGCTGGAGGAGCAAATGCCATGTGACCTATTCAATAGACTGATTAAATTGAAGTCTGTATAGGGCCACTTCATACTGTATGTAATAAACTCACCAAAAAAAAGAAACGTCCTCTCACTGTCAACTGCGTTTATTTTCAGCAAACTTAACATGTGTAAATATTTGTATGAACATAACAAGATTCAACAGACATAAACTGAACAAGTTCCACAGACATGTGACTAAAAGAAGTCGAATAATGTGTCCCTGAACAAAGGGGGGGGGGTCAAAATCAAAGGTAACAATCGGTATCTGGTGTGGCCACCACTCTTCCACCAAGGCACCTGCAAGTTCCCAGACATTTCTGGGGGGAATGGCCCTAGCCCTCACCCTCCAATCCAACAGGTCCCAGACGTGCTCAATGGGATTTAGATCCAGGCTCTTCACTGGCCATGGCAGAACACTGACATTCCTGTCTTGCAGGAAATCACGCACAAAACGAGCAGTATGGCTGGTGGTATTGTCATGCTGGAGGGTCATGTCAGGATGAGCCTGCAGGAAGGGTACCACATGAAGGAGGAGGATGTCTTCCCTGTAACGCACAGCACTGAGATTGCCTGCAATGACAACAAGCTCAGTGCGATGATGCTGTGACACACCGCCCCAGACCATGATGGACCTTCCACCTCCAAATCTATCCCGTTCCAGAGTACAGGCCCCGGTGTAACGCTCATTCCTTCGACGATAAACGCGAATCCGACCACCACCCCTGGTGAGACAAAACCGTGACTCGTCAGTGAAGAGCACTTTTTGCCAGTCCTGTCTGGTCCAGCGACGGTGGGTTTGTGCCCATAGGCGATGTTGTTGCCGGTGATGTCTGGTGAGGACCTGCCTTAAAACAGGCTTACAAGCCCTCAGTCCAGCCTCTGTCAGCCTATTGAGGACAGTCTGAGCACTGATGGAGGGATTGTGCGTTCCTGGTGTAACTCGGGCAGTTGTTGTTGCCATCCTGTACCTGTCCCGCAGGTGTGATGTTCGGATGTACCGATCCTGTGCAGGTGTTGTTACATGTGGTCTGCCACTGCGAGGACGATCAGCTGTCCGTCCTGTCTCCCTGTAGCGCTGTCTTTGGCGTCTCACAGTACGGACATTGCAATTTATTGCCCTGGCCACATCTGCGGTCCTCATGCCTCCTTGCAGCATGCCTAAGGCACGTTCACGCAGATGAACAGGGACCCTGGGCATCTTTCTTTTGGTATTTTTCAGAGTCAGTAGAAAGGCCGCTTTGGTGTCCTAAGTTCATAACTGTGACCTTAATTGCCTACCGTCTGTTAGCTGTTAGTGTGTTAACGACTGTTCCATAGGTGCATGACACAAATAAAAAAGACACAAAGCTTGGTCCTGAACAGTTGTCCTTTGAGGCTTTAAAACCACGATTTTGAACATTGAAAGCAACTGGGAAACGTCCATGACAGGCATTGTTGTCCCCTTAGCTTGTTACATAACTTCTGAATGAAAGGAAACGTCCATGACAGGCATTGTTGTCCCCTTAGCTTGATACATAACTTCTGAATGATAGGAAGCACGAGCACCACCACCAATCAGCCTACACCACTCCACACACACTCGTTGTAACTATGACAACTAGCATAGTCTTGTCAGCAAATGACTGCTGTCTGAACACACACAAGTCCGGTCACTTGTAACTTGCTGTTTGGCCAGTCAGTATTCCAAAACAGAATTGAAAAACAAAAGTGATTCGAGCATTAACGCCTGCAGTGTGAACAAGGCTTTAGAGACTCATGATTGATGACATACTTTGCTCTGACACACACATGCAGGTACCAGCAGGCTCAAACAGCTGGCTGTGATCATCTGGGATTTCTGTGTTAAAACACAAACATATACACACGACCAAAAACCATCATGCTAAAAACATTATAAATCTTCTGGACAGGGTGGCTTAGCATTAAAAAGGTTAGTACAAACTATGATCATATTTGTCTCACTTCTGCACCTGTGTGTGTGTCTGTGTGTATCTCTGTGTGTGTCTGTCAGGGTTGAGGTCAATTCCATTTCAATTCCAGTCAATTCAGAAAGTAAACCAAACTCCAATTCCACATTGTCCTCATTGAAAAGCATTGAATAGAATTGGAATCTCAGTGTACTTCCTGAATTGACTGGAATTGAAATGGAATTGACCCCAACTCTGTTGTGCATGTGAGTGTGTGTGTATGTGTGTTAATGCGTCGATGCGTATTTGTTACAGTATGGGACAGGAAGTCAATGTTACAACGCTGAGGAGAAACAGGAAGTATGAAGTGGTCGTGTCATTCACTCAGCAACAACATGATTCAACACACCATTTACTACGCAACACCCACACCAATTCAGAACCAGCAGACTCAGTCGAGTCAAAACCACCAACTAAGAGCTTACCAGAAGTGTCTCTCCTTCTCTACAAGTCTTTGATGTTCCAGATGAGATGCAGGTTTGAGGATGATTCAAATGTAAAAGGCAGACATGAAAAGGTCATTGTGACAGCAATCTAACCACAGTTTCTGCTGAAAAGGTCACAGCCGGAGCTCTCTTGTCGGCCTTCAGCGAAGCCCCAAACCCACTGAAGCACTAGAGGCTGCAGGGTACAGGAGTATGAGCAATCAATATGTGAATATTTGTTTGGTTGTTTGGGCATGAACAGAGTATTTGTTTCAAATGTAGAATGCCTCAGTGGTGCCTTGGTGAGTTAGGGGCTGATGATGAATCTAGTGATTGTTCTCTCTCTCGCACACAAACATATTTTTTGTGAAGAGCCCTCACTTAACCTCAGCACTCCTCCATAGCAACAGCTGGATTACCATCCACACTTCTGTACTCTCCTGCTGTGTATGTGTGTCGGTGTCTGTGTGTCTGTGTCTGTGTGTGTGTATCCATGTGCGTGTTTTGCAGAGAACAGGTCTAGCTGTGTGTTGTTTGGCTGTGGTTACTTGCTCTAAAACAGCCTGAAGCAATGGGAATTGGTGTGAAGGTGGTCCAAAGCAGGCTAAAGTGGGCTACAGATTCCAGTCAGTGTTAACTAAAGTAGCAGGTCAGAGAGGCTACAACTCAAACCATATCCCTCCCCAGCTGTCTACCAACCCCCCAAGCTAACACTGTTCTCTCAGTCAGAAAACACATCAAAATAACTCTCTCTCAAACACACACACACACACACAATCTCCCACATTACCATATATGGTGGTTAGGTTGTCTAAGACACGCACACACACATAATGAGGCTATCATTACTACTCATACAATACTACAAAGACTCGATTTGTTAGGTCATCAAACAGTTGAAAATAAAATAAATAAAGTTCCAAAGAAACTCACCACACTTGTGTGTGTTTTGGTGTCCGTAACTGTGACGAAACAGGAAGCAAAGACAACATTTTGTCTCTGTGATTCTTACAGGTAGATGACAGAGTTCTGTTGTCTTATTGTTATCTCCATTAGCATGAACTTCAGTCACAGAGACAGGGCACTACCCAGAGACAGGGCACTACCCAGAGACAGGGCACTACCCAGAGACAGGGCACTACCCACAGACAGGGCACTACCCACAGACAGGGCACTACCCACAGACAGGGCACTACCCACAGACAGGGCACTACCCAGAGACAGAGTACTACTTAGAGGGCACAAGAGCACCCTTAAATACCTTCCCACCCTGAGACAGGGTGAAAGAGACAGGGTACTAACCAGAGCACCCTTACCTACCTACCCACCCTGCATGAGCATTAGACAAAAAGAGAGGAGAAAACAGGCCTGTGTTCCAAAGTAGTGCACTATGTAGGGAATAGTCTACCATTAGGGACAGCTCAGGGGTGAAATTAGGACAGGAGGGAAGGTCTCTAACCAACTAAAAGGAGAGAGGAAGAGAGGGGTAAGACAGGAGGGAAGGTCTCTAACCAACTAAAAGGAGAGAGGAGGAGAGGGGTAAGACAGGAGGGAAGGTCTCTAACCAACTAAAAGGAGAGAGGAAGAGAGGGGTAAGACAGGAGGGAAGGTCTCTAACCAACTAAAAGGAGAGAGGAAGAGAGGGGTAAGACAGGAGGGAAGGTCTCTAACCAACTAAAATGAGAGAGGAGGAGAGGGGTAAGACAGGAGGGAAGGTCTCTAACCAACTAAAAGGAGAGAGGAAGAGAGGGGTAAGACAGGAGGGAAGGTCTCTAACCAACTAAAAGGAGAGAGGAGGAGAGGGGTAAGACAGGAGGGAAGGTCTCTAACCAACTAAAAGGAGAGAGGAGGAGAGGGGTAAGACAGGAGGGAAGGTCTCTAACCAACTAAAAGGAGAGAGGAAGAGAGGGGTAAGACAGGAGGGAAGGTCTCTAACCAACTAAAAGGAGAGAGGAAGAGAGGGGTAAGACAGGAGGGAAGGTCTCTAACCAACTAAAAGGAGAGAGGAAGAGAGGGGTAAGACAGGAGGGAAGGTCTCTAACCAACTAAAAGGAGAGAGGGGTAAGACAGGAGGGAAGGTCTCTAACCAACTAAAAGGAGAGAGGAAGAGAGGGGTAAGACAGGAGGGAAGGTCTCTAACCAACTAAAAGGAGAGAGGAAGAGAGGGGTAAGACAGGAGGGAAGGTCTCTAACCAACTAAAAGGAGAGAGGAAGAGAGGGGTAAGACAGGAGGGAAGAGAAGTAGACAGAAGAGAGAAAGAGCAATAGAGAGAAAAAAAGAGGAGAGGTGAGTTTGGGGTGTGTGAGGCAGAACAGCATGTGGAGCTTCTCCCCTACAGACCTGCCACTATCCTAACACACACACAGGAGCCAAATCCTCTGACTTACATTCAAAAGGCCAGGAATGTCATATGTCCAGTTTTCCTACATACTGTACCAGACAGGGATTGATCCCATCCCGGGGAATTCTTGAGATGAACCTGTAGGTTGTTTCCATGGAGGCAGCAGGGGTGTGCACGGAGGAATGGGCAGGGAAATGAGATGAGCAACTAGGGCGCTAGCTAGTGCATTGTAGTCAACTACTTGTGGTAAGCCTAAATGTGTTAGACTTCAGTGTGTAGGCTATGTGGCTCACTGAGCATGGTGCTTGCAACGCCAGTATGGTGGGTTTGATTCCCGCTGGAGACACCCATATGAAAATTTATATTTGTATTTTGCGCTGCGTTGTTGTTCCATGCTGTGTCGTGCTCTGCTGCCCTTTAACGATGCAGTTTGTGTGTTGCAAGTAAGACGTGTGATGTAGCTAACCACCACATCAAACAAACTCGTGGAAGATAGCGGCGTATGTCGAGCAGCAGCGGCCTCACAGAGAAGTCATTTAACAGCCCAGCGTGGGACGGAGCTGGTTATTTTAGACGCAACACAACTTTCCTGAAGCGTGAGAGAAAGCTAAACACATTTCTGTTTCTGAAAATCCTATCCTGGCAACGCAGAAACAAATGAAGTCAATGGGTAGGAGGAGAAAACGGAGATCGAGAGTTTACGACCCAGCTAGCACATAACGTTCTGAGAACCATATGTTTCTTAGAGCTTGGTGAGAGGTTGGTTGTCCAATGGTTATTCTGGGAATGTTGCAGGATAGTTGCTTGGCTTTGGAACATTCTCAGCACATTTAAGGAACATTCTTGCTATTTCATTACTTTAACATAACGTTTCCTAAAAGTTGAAACATGTTTACATTTAATAACATTTTTGGTAATGTTCTAAGAACATTCTCCAACTGGTTTGACATTGGAAATAGTTCAGAGAACATTAAGAAACAACGTTCTCCTGTGGGAATTTCAATACTTCATCATAACACTTCCACCAGGTTTCCTCATGATTCCATTTAAAGTAATGTTCTCAAATTGTTCCGAGAACGTTAAGTGTTCTCTGTGGGATTTGGTGTACTTTAGCATAGGGTTTTCTGTAGGTTTCTTCATGTTTGTATTTAAAGGCATGATCTCAGAACATTAAGAAACATTTCCATAAACACATAAGAAAACATTAGTAATGTTCAAAAAACATTCTAGGAATGTTATTGAAAAACATCTGCATTCCATTCTCAGCATCAACGAAACTCTCTCTATCCTGTTAAGTGTGTTCAGGGGTTGGCCGCGTCCACTAATTGGCCACATCTGAGAGAGAAAGAGAGTGAGAGAGACAGACAGAGATACAGAGAGAGAGGAGGAAATAGATAGAGGTTGAAGAGAAAGAAAGCGAGAGAGAGAGAGAAAGAGAGAGGAGGAAATAGATAGAGGTTGAAGAGAAAGAAAGCGAGAGAGAGAGAGAAAGAGAGAGGAGGAAATAGATAGAGGTTGAAGAGAAAGAAAGCGAGAGAGAGAGAGAAAGAGAGAGGAGGAAATAGATAGAGGTTGAAGAGAAAGAAAGCGAGAGAGAGAGAGAAAGAGAGAGGAGGAAATAGATAGAGGTTGAAGAGAAAGAAAGCGAGAGAGAGAGAGAAAGAGAGAGGAGGAAATAGATGGAGGTTGAAGACAAGAGTGAGTCGTCACGTTCGTCGTAACGATGAGACCAAGGCACAGCGTGATTGGAAAACATTCTTCTTTATTAAACGAAGAACACTTAAACAAAATAACAAAACGAATGTGACGCTATAAACAACTAGTGCTGACATGCAACTACACATAGACAACTACCCACAAATATAGGTGGGAAAAGGAAACCTAAGTATGGTTCTCAATCAGAGACAACGATAGACAGCTGCCTCTGATTGAGAACCATACTCGGCCAAACACACAGAAATACAAATCATAGAAAAAGGAACATAGAGTGCCCACCCAAATCACACCCTGAGAGACATAAAACATAAAAAGAGACATAAAAAGATCTCTCCGGTCAGGGCGTGACAGTGAGAGAATGAAAGAGCGATACAGAGAGACAGATAGGAAAGAGATAGAAGTCGAAGAGAAAGAGAAAGAGCAATTAGACCCAACCAAATCATGAAAAAACTAAAAGATAATTACCTGACACATTGGAAAGAATTAACAAAAAAACAGAGCAAACTAGAATGCTATTTGGCCCTAAACAGAGAGTACACAGTGGCAGAATACCTGACCACTGTGACTGACCCAAACTTAAGGAAAACTTTGATTATGTACAAACTCAGTGAGCATAGCCTTGCTATTGAGAAAGGCCACCGTAGGCAGACCAGGCTCTCAAGAGAAGACAGGCTATGTGCACACTGCCCACAAAATGAGGTGGAAACTGAGCTGGACTTCCTAACCTCCTGCCAAATGTATGACCATATTAGAGACACATATTTCCCTCAGATTACACAGATCCACAAAGAATTTGAAAACCAACCCAAACTCCCATATCTACTGGGTGAAATACCACAGTGTGCCATCACAGCAGCAAGATTTGACCTGTTGCCACAAGAAAATGGCAACCATTGAAGAACAAACACCATTGTAAATACAACCCATATTTATGTTTATTTATTCTCCCTTTTGTATTTGAACTATTTGCACATCGTTACAACACTGTATATAGACATAATATGACATTTGAAATGTGTAATGTTTACTGTTAATATGTATTGTTTATTTCACTTTTGTTTATTATCTACTTCACTTGCTTTGGCAATGTTAACATATGTTTCCCATGCCAATAAAGCCCTTGAATTGAATTGAGAGAGAGAGAGACCGAGAGAGACCGAGAGAGAGAGAGAGAGACCGAGAGAGAGAGAGAGAGAGACCGAGAGAGAGAGAGAGACCGAGAGAGACCGAGAGAGAGAGAGACAGAGAGAGACAGAGACACAGAGAGAGAGAGACACAGACAGAGACAGAGACAGACAGAGACAGAGACAGAGAGAGAGAGACAGAGAGAGAGAGACAGAGAGAGAGAGAGAGAGAGAGAGAGAGACAGAGAGACACAGAGACAGAGAGACAGAGACAGAGACAGAGAGAGCGACAGAGAGAGAGAGACAGAGAGAGACAGAGAGAGACACAGAGAGAGACAGAAAGAGAGAGAGCGACAGAGAGAGAGAGACATAGAGAAAGAGACATAGAGAGAGACAGAGAAAGAGACATAGAGAGAGACAGAGAGAGAAAGAGAGAGGATCTGTGTAATCTGAGTGACAGAGAGAGAGACACAGAGACAGACATAGAAAGAGAGAGAGCGAAAGAGAGAGAGACATAGAGAGACATAGAGAGAGACAGAGAGAGAGAGACAGAGAGAGGATCTGTGTAATCTGAGCGACAGAGAGAGAGACACAGAGAGAGACATAGAAAGAGAGAGAGCGAAAGAGAGAGACATAGAGAAAGAGACATAGAGAGAGACAGAGAAAGAGACATAGAGAGAGACAGAGAGAGAGAGACAGAGAGAGGATCTGTGTAATCTGAGCGACAGAGAGAGAGACACAGAGAGAGACATAGAAAGAGAAGAGCAACAGAGAGAGAGAGACAGAGAGAGAGACCATTTGTACATTGTTACAACACTGCATATATATAATATGACATTTGTAATGTCTTTATTGTTTTGAAACTTCTGTATGTGTAATGTTTACTGTTCATTTTTATTGTTTATTTGACTTTTGTATATTACCTACCTCACTTGCTTTGGCAATGTTAACACATGTTTCCCATGCCAATAAAGCCCCTTGAATTGAATTGAATTGAATTGAATTGAATTGAATTGAGACAGAGAGAGAGACAGAGAGAGAGAGAAATAGAGAGAGACATAGAGAGAGAGAGACATAGAGACAGAGAGAGACATAGAGACACAGAGAGAGACATAGAGAGAGAGACAGGGTGTAAGTAAGGGACCATCTCTATCTCTAACTGCTCATGACTCAAAGCAACATTGCAACATGAACTGTGAGGAAATTGGCCAACTGGCCAACTTCCTGCCCTGCCAAGTGCTGGGAGCCAATCAGACGGGCCCAGAGCCGACAAGGCCAACCAACTCATTCCTCTGTATGGATCAGCATCATACAAAACTGGCAACAACAAGAGATCAATAAAACATTCAACAATCCTATGACACAAGATAAAGTGTTTGGACAAGCCCAGAGGTCACGAATGCCAATATAGTCCCATTAAGAAACTGGGAACCTTCTTATTGAGGAATGTAATAGTTTTTCTTTCATATTTGTGTTTTGCTATATTTTACCTGTTTTATATTGTATTTGATTTTAGATTTTGTCTATGAAATTGTATATGCAGGGCTCCCTTATGAAAGGCAGCCCTGGTCTCAATGATGACTCCCTGCTTAAATAATGGTACCAGCTTGGATCGGTGCAAGTAATGACTGCAGCACAGTAGCTGGGTCAAGGGTCAGGTGCGTCATTCCATCCAGCCAAGTCCAAAGATCTAGGAATCAATCTCGGTCTTTCTGTCTTGAGCCGAACGCAACACAAGGCTAATTTAGTAGTAGGCCTAGAGACGGACATGGTGCTCAAGGATCTAGGGTGCATATCAATAGTATAAAGGGGATTCCTCTCCTTGTATCTTTCCCTTTATAAGCATTGATCTGAGAAGACAAGATAGCTGAAAGCTACTGTATGGTCCAATGAGAGGAGACAGGGAGAAGGAGAGGAGACAGGGAGAAGGGAGAAGGAGAGGAGACAGGGAGAAGGAGAGGAGACAGGGAGAAGGGGAGGAGACAGGGAGAAGGGGAGGAGACAGAGAAGGAGAGGAGAAAGGGAGAAGGAGAGGAGACAGGGAGAAGGAGAGGAGACAGGGAGAAGGAGAGGAGACAGGGAGAAGGAGAGGAGACAGGGAGAAGGGGAGGAGACAGGGAGAAGGGGAGGAGACAGGGAGAAGGGGAGGAGACAGAGAAGGGGAGGAGACAGAGAAGGAGAGGAGACAGGGAGAAGGAGAGGAGACAGGGAGAAGGAGAGGAGACAGGGAGAAGGGGAGGAGACAGGGAGAAGGGGAGGAGACGGAGAAGGAGAGGAGAAGGGGAGAAGGGGAGGAGACAGGGAGAAGGGGAGGAGACGGAGAAGCAGTCACTTTAGACTCTAGACCCACAGACCAACTATTTCGCAATTAGCAGAGTGACAGTACCAAAACACCTCTCAATGACTAGATCAGAGTGTGATCTAACGCTACTGTATGTGTGAATGTGTGTGCGTCTGTTCATGAACAGTTAAGGATCAATTTAGTATTGTCAGTTTGGTGTATTTAATATCCCCCCAACTTTTACCTTGATAATACTGCTCCGCCGCGGGATTCCTTTGGCGTCTGTATCTCCTCCTGCTCCCGGCTTGTCAGTCATGGGCGATCCGGGACTAGTGTCGGTTTGGACAGCTGTCACGGTGTCTGACATTCCGCAGCCTCCGTTGGACACCAATTCTTCTCGATGAGTCTGGTGGTTCACCCCGTTGCCCGGAGAGGGTTTCATCACAGCAACCGGTGGGCGCGCACCCTACCTGTCTTTCTGAAGTCCGCTACAAAATGTGGATTTTTGTAGCTGTGAGCCTTGTTTGGTGTTCGCTTCGCTACGTGAAATAACTGACAATCATCTTATCCAAGATGCTTTAGCGCGCCAAAGCGACTCCATGCTTGACAGACAGCCACACACTCTTGCTCTCGCAAAGTAGACTATCTAAAATATATCCTCTGCAAATCATGGTTCTCCGTCAGTAGCCTAGGCATCGCTTTACCCGACGAGAATGGGAATATTTTACATAGCTTTAACCATCATCTTCTACTGCTGAGGTGCGTTCCGTTGTGATGTCGTCGGCGACTCGTCATAATAGAAAGTCAAAAAGAGATTCAGTGACCCGAATGGCGCACACCTCAAATGCGCAGTAATAAGCACTGCTGCCGGCGCTATTGTTTTTCATAATATGGAAATGAAGCAAAAGGCTTGACTTGACAGTTCTCAGTGCGTTCTGGAACTTAGCCTTCCCACTGGGTACAGATGTCAATTCATCGTATATTCCACGTTGGTTCAACGTTGAAATTACGTGGAAACAATAACGTTGATTCAACCAGTGTTTGCCCAGTGGGTTGTCCCTACATATATCTTCCCTGAGAGCTGGGGTAGCGGGTGAGCATCATGTTTCCAGCAGTTGTCGAATTCTGTCGCTGTCTAGGCGCGAGTATCGCCTTTCATAAAACACTATGATTGAATTTTCCCATAAAAAGTTATTGGGCAAACAAATGTAATTGTACCAACATTCAAATTTACATAAATTATGGAGGACCAAACGTGCCGTAATTTGAAATAAATATGTAAATGCGCACATAAATAGACAAATGAATGAATAAATAAATACACCCACACATAATTAAATAAATGTGCAAGGAAATACAAAAATACTGACCAAAATTCATTCATTTTCTCAACATATCTGTATGTATTTAATTATTTATATATGTATTATCTAATTATTCAAACTTGAATTCATTTTATTAATTTATATATTTATTAATGTATTTATTTCTGTATTTCTTCCTCCAAAATGATAATGGGGGGGTGTCAGTCAAACGTCTGTGGGTGGTATCTAACACACCATTGGTTGATCAATGTCACATTGCTTGATCGCTTTGCCTGCTTTTGCACCACCTATGTGAAGCTAGCCACAATAACGATTAGCCACAAGTGGAATTTGTAGTTTGACTTCAAAATAAAAGTCCCACATTTAAACTGATGCAAACAGATACAAATAGTGCAATCATGCCATATTAGGACTAGAAAATGCTTAACAAGTTTGGAATGTTGTTATATAAATTCAACAAAATACAATAATTCATAGGCTTAATGGTGAGGTGATTTCCCACAGTTAAAGTCCTGTAATAAGAGCTACAATGCTAATATTTGTGTAAACTCTTCACAGCTGTGAACATTTCATGGGCTCACGATCCATAGGTAAGGCTGTGCATTGCAATATGAATGTTCAATTTAGTCTTGGCCAAAAGTTTTGAGAATGACACAAATATTAATTTTCACAAAGTCTGCTGCCTCAGTTTGTATGATGCCAATTTGCATATACTCCAGAATGTTATGAAGAGTGATCAGATGAATTGCAATTAATTGCAAAGTCCCTCTTTGCCATGCAAATGAACTGAATCCCCAAAAAACATTTCCACTGCATTTCAGCCCTGCCACAAAAGGACCAGCTGACATCATGTCAGTGATTCTCTGACATCATGTCAGTGAGTGTTGACGAAGACAAGGCTGGAGATCACTCTGTCATAATGATTGTGTTCGAATAACAGACCGGAAGCTTCAAAAGGAGGTTGGTGCTTGGAATCATTGTTCTTCCTCTGTCAAATATGGTTACCTGCATGGAAACACGTGCCGTCATCATTGCTTTGCACAAAAAGGGCTTCACAGGCAAGGATATTGCTGCCAGTAAGATTGCACCTAAATCAACCATTTATCGTATCATCAAGAACTTCAAGGAGAGCGGTTCAATTGTTGTGAAGGCGGCTTCAGGGCGCCCAAGAAAGTCCAGCAAGAGCCAGGACCATCTCCTAAAGTTGATTCAGCTGCGGGATCGGGGCACCACCAGTACAGAGCTTGCTCAGGAATGGCAGCAGGCAGGTGTGAGTGCATCTGCACGCACAGTGAGGCAAAGACTTTTGAAGGATGGCCTGGTGTCAAGAAGGGCAGCAAAGATGCCCCTTATCTCCAGGAAAAACATCAGGGACAGACTGATATTCTGCAAAAGGTACAGGGATTGGACTGCTGAGGACTGGGATAAAGTCATTTTCTCTGATGAATCCCCTTTCCGATTGTTTGGGGCATCTGGAAAAAAGCTTGTCCGGAGAAGACAAGGTGAGCGCTACCATCAGTCCTGTGTCATGCCAACAGTAAAGCATCCTGAGACCATTCATGTGTGGGGTTGCTTCTCAGCCAAGGGAGTGGGCTCACTCACAATTTTGCCTAAGAACACAGCCATGAATAAAGAATGGTACGAACACATCCTCCAAGAGCAACTTCTCCCAACCATCCAGGAACAGTTTGGTGACGAACAATGCCTTTTCCAGCATGATGGAGCACCTTGCCATAAGGCAAAGTGATAACTAAGTGCTCGGGGAATAAAAACATCAATATGTTGGGTCCATGGCCAGGAAACTCCCCAGACCTTAATCCCATTGAGAACTTGTGGTCAATCCTCAAGAGGCGGGTGGACAAACAAAAACCCACAAATTCTGACAAACTCCAAGCATTGATTATGCAAGAATGGGCTGCCATCAGTCAGGATGTGGCCCAGAAGTTAATTGACAGCATTCCAGGGCGGATTGCAGAGGTCTTGAAAAAGAAGGGTCAACACTGCAAATATTGACTCTTTGCATCAACTTCATGTAATTGTCAATAAAAGCCTTTGACACTTATGAAATGCTTGTAATTATACTTCAGTATTCCATAGTAACATCTGACAAAAATATCTAAAGACACTGAGGCAGCAGACTTTGTGAAAATTAATATTTGTGTCATTCTCAAAACTTTTGGCCACGACTGTACACATAGTAGGTTGACTGGTGAGCTAATGTGGCTCATTTCACAGTGGTGTCAAAGTCCTGCAATAAGAGCCACACTGTGCCTGTGAGTTTGCCAGTGAGAATCTGGAGAGGGCGCAAACTAAAATGAAAAAATGAACACATACTGACTAACGAGGTGACACCAACCTCAAAACAGAAATGAAAAAACCAAAGCCTGTAACGCCTTCCCCTTAAAACAACAAATGTATCCTATATTTTTGTTGGACAAGTTTCTCACCACCAACAGAAAATAACTTCCATTTCACAACATAATCAACTTAAATGCGTCGCTACTCAAATGTAAACAGCGTCGCTTAAATGCGTCGCTACCTTCTCCAATGTAAACAGGCTGTCAACCATTAAATACAAGACAAAAACAGACACTTCTTTTGTAAATATTACTTTTATTTATTTTATATTTTTTATATAGCTGGTACAGAAACCAAAAGGGTATTTGTCTTCTCAAAACCCTCCTGACAGTTGGGGCTTCAACAGAAAGTGACTTTCAGACTGGGCAAATCTGTTAGTGGCGCAACAACCCTGGACAAAGTTGTTGCAAAACTCCAGTTCGTAACTGGCCATTCCCAAGAATTGGCGCAGTTCCTGGTGAAAAGTTGGCACTTGAAGACTATTGATGGCCTCCATTTTTGTCAGAACTTGTCAGACTTCCCCTTGCCTTACCACCTTCCAGAGATACTGTATTTGACTGTTGCTCAGCCAATTTCGCTCTTAGCCAGGTTAACTGTCAGGTTGGCAGCTGCGAAAGGCCTGAACAGACTGCCAATATCCTGAAGGTGTTGGGGCCAGGTTGTGCTAAATACGACCACATCGTCTAAATTTGCCTCAACATTTTCTAGGTCACGTGTCACGATGTGCATAAGCCGATGTGCATAAGTTTCCGAAAATCAGAACAAAACCGCAAAGACTCATCTGCTTTAGGTACTAATATACAGGGCGAACTCCACGGACTGTTGTGCAATGTCGTGCTCAAGCATGAACTCCAACTCCATGTGGATCTTCTCTCTCTTTTCAGAGTTCACTCGATAGGCATGTTGTTTGATCGGGCCGAGTCCCCAATGTCAATGTCATGCTCTAGTACATTTGTCTGGGTTGGCACATCTGAGAATAAACCCTGATATTCTAAAAACAGTGCAACAATATTGCCTTTTCCCTCCGGAGACAAGTGTGCCAAAAAGACCTCATGTTTGTCTAGAATCTCGGAGTTACACAGGATGTATTGGGCTTTCCTCGTACTCTTGAGGAAGACTATAGTCAACGGTGACAGCATTGGCCACAGGCAGAACATCACTGCTGGTTTTCCTAATATTCAGTTGCACCCCTTTTGCCCTAAGAATAGCCTCAATTCGTCGGGACATGGACTCTACAAGGTTTGAAAGCGTTCAACAAGGATGCTGGCCCATGTTGACTCCAATGCTTCCTGAAGTTGTGTCAAGTTGGCTGGATGTCCTTTGGGTGGTGTACCATTCTTGATACACACAATAAACTGTTTAGTGTGAAGAACCCAGCAGTGTTGCAGTTCTGCACACAAACCGGTGCTCCTGGCACCTACTACCATACCCCATTCAAAGGCACTTACATCTTTTGTCTTGTCCATTCACCCACTGAATGGCACACATATACAATCCATGTCTCAATTGTTTCAAGGCTTAAAACTCTTTCTTTAACCTGTCTCCTCCCTTTCATCTACGCGGAAGTGGATTTAACAAGTGACATAAATAAGGGGATCATAGCTTTCACCTGGATTCACCTGGTCAGTCTGTCATGGACTGTGTTCATAATGTTTTGTACACTCAGTTTATTTGCTAGCTATTCATCTGATTGATAAAGTTGATACAAGTGCCATTAAAGGTGCAATATGCATCTGTCATTCTCAAGTCTATCTTGAAACTGCTGGGGGACAGCTAGCTAATGTTAGCTTAATTCCACCATCAGTTCACATTAGCTATCCATCTAGTTAACTAAGTGGACTCTAGCTAGTTTTCTAGAAAATAACAAACAGCTATATAATTGGTAGCTACATTTTAAAGACTAGTTATTTACTTATTGAACACTTTTTGTCAAATTACTTTGTTCCCCTGTCCATTTATTGATGTATTGCTGACTGAAAGTTGGCAAGAAAAATGCCCCTCCTAATTTCACTGCAAATGGGCTGTGCTGTTTTCTTATCATTTGGCTGATTAGGCTTGTGCACATTTACACAAATGTTTCATTAGCTAGTCAGCTAAGTTACTGACTGACTATGCTAATTCTTATTCATATTTTTTGTTGTTGTTACAGTTCAGGTGGAGTGGCATTGCTGACAGGCCAGGATGCTGACAGGCCAGGGCCCATATTAGGGCTCTGGCGGTCACAAAATTTCATCAGCTTGTTATTTTCAAGCAAATAACTGTGGTCTCACGGTAATTGACCGGTAATTAACATAAACACATTTAGCATATTCTGGCTTCCACACATAGCCTACAAGCCACTATGGAACATCTACATTTTAAAAAGTCTAATAAATCCATGTAATATAGCCAACACCTTTACAATGAATCCATTATTTATTTTAGACAGGTCTAAAGATATATGATATGAAGAAAATGTAGTCTTTTTCTGAAAAACAGAATAGCATACTCTGAGTTGTCCTTATGTTAGGCCCTGATCTGGCTATGCCATATGGCTGTGGGCTACACTAGTTCATTTAGCAGACAAGATTTGCTTAGAATTCCGTGGCATTATTTTATAGTATTTTATAGCATGGAGAATACAATTGAATAAAATAGAAAGGATATTTCCTCCAAACGATTTGTTTAGCGGTTAACAAAGAAACATACTCCTAAATGCTTAATTTAGAGTTACTTATGTAACTTTAGTTGTGATACAAATGTTGGGCTATATGTTTTGATTTTTTATACATTCTAAGGCTGCATGACGTGGCTAATGATGGTTTGAAAAAAGTCTCATGAAAAGCATGAGCTCTGCTTGTTTTTTTGTGCAGACAGTACACACTTCAGTCTCTCATTCACAATTTGACTAGCACTTGATAATGCCTCGAATTTGCGGTGGCATCCCCTTTGTGTGGCCGTAATGACACATAAAAAAATCCATGCCTTTTGCGGCCAGTGGCTGTTGTGCTCTTGGGCTAAATATAATAATAATAATTCCCTTCTCCCTGCCTTGCTCGAAGCACCTCTCACTCAAATGGCTCCATCACATGATCAGGTCTTTCTCACAGGCTACAAGTGAAGACAGACACATCCGGGATGCAACTGTGTGCATCCTTATCCAATTCCGAGGACCATTTTGAAGATATTGGAAGAACTGTCCACATTTACTTTTCGTCAGCCAACAAGATTATTAGGCCTAACGAACAGCAAAAGCACTAGCCTATGTCAATCTACTATCCCCCATAGTACAAAAGTTGACCTATTCTATTCTGTACCAGAAATAAATATTCCAAACATAGTCTGGGACAGTTGTGGGATGTGATAGATCACACAACACAATTCCACAGATGTTGCAATTGGCATGCTGACTAGGAATGCCCACCAGAGCTGTTGCCAGAGATTTGAATCTTAATTTCTATACCATAAGCCACCTCCAACGTCATTTTAGAGAATTTGGCAGTACGTCCAACTGGCCTCACAACCCCAGACCATGTGTATGGCGTCATGTGGGCGAGCGGTTTGCTGATGTCAACCTTGTGAACAGAGTGCCACATGGTGGCTGTGGGGTTATGGTATGGACAGGCATGAGCTACGGACACTGAAAACATTTGCATTTTATCGATGGCAATTTGAATGATAGAGATACCGTGATGAGATCCTGAGGCCCATTGTCATGTCATTCATCCGCCGCCATCACCTCATGTTTCAGCACAAGGTGTACTCAATTCCTGGAAGCTGAACATTTAGCAGTTCTTCCATGGCCTGTATACTCACCAGACATGTCACTCATTGTTTGGGATGCTCTGGATCGACGTGTACGACAGCGTGTTCCACTTCCCGCCAATATCGAGCAACTTTGCACAGCCATTGAAGAGGAGTGGGACAACATTCCACAGGCCCCAATCAACAGCCTGATCAACTCCATGCAAAGCAGATGTGTCACGCTGCATGAGGCAAATGGTGGTCACATCAGATACTGATTGGTTTTCTGACCCACCCCCTATCTTTGTAAGGAAATCAGTCAATAAATTCATTAGGCCTAATCATGGATTTCACATGACTGGTATTCCAGATATGCATCTGTTGGTCATAGATACCTATCTCTCTGTGACCAACAGATGCATATCTGGAATACCAGTCATGTGAAATCCATGATTAGGATTTGAAATGTCCTTGAGTGGCCCAGCCAGAGCCCGGACTTGAACCAAATCGAACATCTCTGGAGAGACCTGAAAAAAGCAGTGCAGCGATGCTCCCCATCCATCCTGACAGAGTTTGAGAGGATTTAAAATATATATATATATATTTAACCTTTATTTAACTAGGCAAGTCAATTAAGAACAAATTCTTATTTACAATGACAGCCTACCCCGTGGGAGAAACTTTATTTTTATACATTTGCAAACATTTCTGAAAACCTGTTCTTGTTTTGTCATTATGAGGTATTGTGTGTAGATTGATTGATGTGGGGGGAAAAACTATTTAATCCATTTTAGAATAAGGCTGTAATGTAACAAAATGTGGAAAAAGTCAAGGGGTCTGAATACTTTCAGGATACACTGTATGGGTGTAGTCCAGTGTCTTATTGTCAAAGCAACCCACTCCTAACGTCACTTGGTGTAGTCAATGGCTCAGTGCTCCAAAACTGTTCACCTGTTTCCAGTGGTGGAAAAAGTACTTGAGTAAAAGTAAAGATACCTTAATAGAAAATGACTCAAATAAAAAATTATATTTGAGTAAAAGTCTAAAAGTATTTGGTTTAAAATATACTTAAGTATCAAAAGTAAATGTAATTACTAAAATATACATAAGTGTCAAAAGTAAAAGTATAAATAATTTCAAATTACTTATATTAAGCAAACCAGACGGGACCATTTTCTTATTTTTTTTTACATTTACGGATAGCCAGAAGCACGCTCCAACATTCAGACATCTTTTACAAATGAAGCATGTGTGTTTAGTGAGTCCGCCAGATCAGAGGCAGTACGGATGACCAGGGATGTTTTCTTGATAAATGAGTGAATTGGACCATTTTCCTGTCCTGCTAAGCATTCAAAATAAAATGAGTACTTTTGGGTGTCAAGGAAAGTGGATGGAGTAAAAAGTACAAATATTGTCTTTAGGAATGTAGTGAAGTAAAAGTAAAAGTAGTCAAAAATATAAAAAGTTAAGTACAGATACCCCAAAAAACAAGTATTTTTCTTAACTATTATACACCACTGCCTGTTTCTACGTCAAGCAAGGACAATGTTCTTTTCGTGTTTTCATGGTGTGCGTACGGCACAGCAGCATGTCATCGATTTTATCTCCAATTTCCAATGTAAAAAAGGTGAAATATCATATTGATACATAGTTATTTGCGCTACGTAATATTGGTTGTTGGGGTGCTAATGTGAAACATGGTCTTTAAATGTTGAACACATGTACCAAGCAAATGCAATCGAGCAACGCTCCGTGGCATTGACCAATTGTTTGTTATTTACCAACCATATACGTTTGCTTGACACCACCTCATTATCATATTGGAGGAAAAAATACATAAATAAATAAATGAATGAAGAAATAATATAAATTAAGAAAATTAAGATTTTAAATAATTATTTATCTATTTATAGGTGCATTTGTTTATTATTTATGTATTTATCTATGAGTGCATTTCTTTCTTTTTAGTTACGGCAGTTTTGGTCCTCCATAATATTTAGACTACGGAATATAAACACTATTCTATTCTGTAAGACAAAACCTGTGTTATGCAGAATATGCAAGTGGCCCTTTTCTTATCTGCACTGACCTGCTCCAAATGTCATTGTTGTTTGTTGTAGGTAACATCATTAGATGCCCTTCTCAAAAGAATTGAATGTCATGGGATGAATATAACAATAAATTACATTTGTTGGGCTTCAGAGGGGGATTATTATTGAGCCTTTCTTTTTCAAGGGTAAATGCCAGCCAGATGGAATTAATGAATCTGTGCTTTATTTTGTTCTTCCTTCATAACAAAAGAACACTAGTCTGTTCCTGTGAGGACAAGTTGCAGCAAGGGCATCCAGTATCTATAATTACAGGAGAGACAATCCCTGTCCTGCCCCTTGCAGTGACTCGTTTGTACACCTGCATAACTGAATAGCTACGGAAAGACTGGCCATAAAGCAGTTTGGGCAAGTGCCAGAGGGGCCTGTCCATCTTTAGCCCAGTGGGCCTGTCTAAATGAGGGGTTTTGTGCAGAATGATCATTATTTGGCTAATAATGGGGGCATCAAGGGAAAAAAACAGGTGTGTGTGTGTGTGTTCATTTCTCCAGAGAAGTTGAATGATGGTGAGTGGGTCTATCCTTTATACTTTGTGCCTATTATTCTGAGAGCAGGGGTCAGACACTGAGGGCAGGGGTCAGACACTGAGGGCAGGGGTCAGACACTGAGGGCAGGGGTCAGACACTGAGAGCAGGGGTCAGACACTGAGAGCAGGGGTCAGACACAGTGTACATGTAGTGGTTCTCTATGAATTGATGTTGATATAATAATCAGTGGTGTAAAGTACTTATGTAAAAATACTTGAAAGTGCTACTGAAGTAGTTTTTTGGGGTATCTGTACTTTACTTTACTATTTATATTTTTGACAACATTTACTTCACTACATTCCTAAAGAAAATTATGTACTTTTTGCTCCATACATTTTCCCTGACACCCAAAAGTACTCATTACATTTTGAATGCTTAGCAAGACAGAAAAATAGTCTAATTCACACACTTATCAAGAGAATATCCCTGGTCATCCCTACTGCCTCTGATCTGGCAGACTCACTAAACACATGCTTCATTTGCAAATGATGTCTGAGTGTTGGAGCGTGCCCCAGGCTATCTGTAAATGATGTCTGAGTGTTGGAGCGTGCCCCAGGCTATCTGTAAATGATGTCTGAGTGTTGGAGCGTGCCCCAGGCTATCCGTAAATGATGTCTGAGTGTTGGAGCGTGCCCCAGGCTATCTGTAAATGATGTCTGAGTGTTGGAGCGTGCCCCAGGCTATCTGTAAATGATGTCTGAGTGTTGGAGCGTGCCCCAGGCTATCTGTAAATGATGTCTGAGTGTTGGAGCGTGCCCCAGGCTATCTGTAAATGATGTCTGAGTGTTGGAGCGTGCCCCAGGCTATCTGTAAATGATGTCTGAGTGTTGGAGCGTGCCCCAGGCTATCTGTAAATGATGTCTGAGTGTTGGAGCGTGCCCCAGGCTATCTGTAAATGATGTCTGAGTGTTGGAGCGTGCCCCAGGCTATCTGTAAATGATGTCTGAGTGTTGGAGCGTGCCCCAGGCTATCTGTAAATGATGTCTGAGTGTTGGAGCGTGCCCCAGGCTATCTGTAAATGATGTCTGAGTGTTGGAGCGTGCCCCAGGCTATCTGTAAATGATGTCTGAGTGTTGGAGCGTGCCCCAGGCTATCTGTAAATTTAAAAAACTAAAAAACGGTGTCGTCTGGTTTGCTTAATATAAGGAATTGGAAATTATTCATACTTTTACTTTTAATACTTAAGTTTATTTTAGCAATTACATTTACTTTTGGTACTTAAGTATATTTAAAACCCAATACTTTTGAACTTTTACTGAAGTAGGATTTTACTGGGTGACTTTCACTTTAATCATTTTCTATTAAGGTATCTTTACTTTGACTCAAATATGACAATTTGGTTATTTTTCCACAACTGATAATAATAACTTGGTGGGTGCTTCTATTTGTCCTATTTCACACATGCACAAGTGTGTATTATACAGACGTGTGA